>NW_010263487.1:0-24260 GCF_000690775.1 Eurypyga helias
TCTGTGATTCTATGAGTCTATGAAAAATTAGAAGAGGCATAGATTTTGAATGAAGTCTTTAGTGTTCATAGAAGCTTCCCTGGATCGTGTTCTATAGTGCAACATTTTTGAGTTTTCAGATTGCATTGTTCATAATAGACCTGGATTTTCCTAGGGGAGCTTAAAATTTTAGAGTAACAACTAATTTGTAAAAAATCAAGAAATTAATCTATTTTTTTAAACTCAACCCTCCTGCCAGCTGAAGTAGTTGTCTTTAAAATCACGGGGTGATTACCATTGGAGTCTTAACTTATCACCAGTTGTCACACAGCAATACTTTTATGAGATATATTAAATGGTTTAGAAAATAAGTGCAATGTTGCCATTACTTTAGTATGATACCTGTTGGTTACTGATAACTGTGGGATTTCTAATGGAAACCCTCTAAAGTGCACTGAGCCATATGTACAGTGTGTAGCAAAAGACAACATACTGCAATCAAGCTGCATGAGAGGCACTGAGAGATTTTGTGTTGGAGATTTGCTGCTCAAGTGAGGATAGCAACTTTAAGAGGCAGGGAATAAAACATTACAGTGATTTGTTGTTTCGGGTAGAGAAGAGGTTCTGTACATCTGTCCACCCACTAGCTAGTAAAACTTCTAGCAAAGACTTTTATATGAGAAGGTGTATGGGAACTAATTTCAAATCTCCCTGAATGATGTCTAGAAAAGATTGTCTTCTCAAAGCTGTGAACAAGTAGGCAACACAGCAAAAGAAAAAATGTTTAAAAGAATAAACAGTTTCACCTGAACTGATGTTGGAGTATTTTACCTTAAAATGTAGAAAGATTAGTAAATAAATACTGCACTAAAACTTTATTTGGTAAGAAATCAAGCCTGTGTGAGACCTCATACAGGTCTGTATGAGGAAAACTCTGGGAAAATGGTGAAGTTTGTGTCTCATTATATTAATTTAGGACTAATTGTTAACCAGGCACTTGCTTACGCACATCTTCAGTGTGGTTTTTTACCCATATAAAACCGAAACAGATGTTCTACGCTGTTTTATTTATATCTCTGTTATCATATATCCCATATAAAGAATTCGGGCAGCGGTTTCACAACAGTGGAACTGTAGAGATATATATGTGTGCACATGGATTTATAGCGCATGGCTTTGAAGGTAACTCAGGATTCACAGCCACACTTCTCAGAGAACTTGATGTGCTGTTGGGATATGCTACAACCTGTGTTTAGAAAACTATCGGTGACTACATTCTATACAGTTCCTGTGATACTCAAAACTTCTTTGAGCTTTTAACAGTGAGACAGCTATGCATTTAAAGAGTAACATGCACAAGAGCAGCATGTACAATTTTTCTCAGGCATTCACATCTTCAGCAGGTTTTGGAAGCTGTAAGTTTTTGGAAAACCAAGTATAACTGTGGGGGTTTATTATGAATCTTGATGAGTGTCTTCAAATAGTTTGTCTGATGTATTGGATATTGATCAGCATTCAGCTTATTTTGGGTGTGAAGGGGAGTAGTTCTTGGTGCAGATGGTCAAGGGTTCAGCCATTCTGTTTTCAAGATTTTGGAAGCAATTCTTGTTTGTGGTAGCATTCAGTAAAGTTGGGACTGTGTACCAGAAACACCACTCATCTCAGAACCTGAGCAACCCTATCCAGTACATTAGTATTCAGCAAACATGCAGCTGCAATAGAAGAAAAGGTTTCTAAATGCCCATATTTGTTCTTTGTAGGTTTGCTCTTACTATCCCATCCTGGTCTTTGGAGACTTCTTTTTCTTTGTTTTTATTTTTTCTAAATCGGTCATCCCAGCAGGCGTATCCTCTCTGCTATAGTCATATTGGATACAGACAGGAGGTATGAGCTCCCTGGCTAATAACATTCTCTACATGAATCATTAAAACTTCCAGAGCACAGGATCTGCTGCAAAACTTCAAAAATTGCTGCAGATGATGTCACCAGTGTAGACTAAGACACAGAGAAAGGAAAGAAAGCGATAGCAGATGAAATCCTAAGAAACAAACAGCATGCTTTTATCGTAACAATAAAAACAAAGATAAATGTCAGAAATATGTGCTCTGTGTTCAGTTTGCTCTCCATATGTTGTTTCAGAGTTTTCCTTGAAGTACGTTCATTAGGGATGCTAGTGTTCTTGTCTCCGAAGAGTGTCCCAAATGTTTTCCATGAGAGCATTTCCGAAAATATTACTGGTATCACTTAAGCCTCAAAATGCCGTTGTGGGGCAAGGAATATTTATCCCCGTTTTACAACTTGACTTCCCTGAGAAAAGGACACTGGGGGAAAGCAGGAGCTATTGCTGTGCAGAAATTCATGCCCATAGGGCTTTTTGAATATTGAATGCTTACTATGAAGCATTTCAATCTCTTACAGTGCTAATTTTGGGTTGGAATGGTCTGGAACTGCAAAATGGAACCAATTTCTGCTGCTCTGTAACTCGTTTTCAGCCAAACACGGTACTGTTCTTGCACTTCCTTCCACATGAATTTAGCAGTACTCTCTTGACATTTTAGGATCAATCAAAATATTGGGGAAAGAAAATAATCTGAAGAGTATTTGCAAAGCAGTTTCCTCTAAAAGAATTTTAATTTCAGTTTGGTCAGGTATTGTTCGCTTTCCTACCCAGTGTCCATCCGTTTTAGCATTGTCTCCACACCTTCCTCCCGTCCTTTAAGAAATGTGACCAGTGTTTACCATGTGTAACTTTTATCAAGAGAAAATTGTGTCTTTGCTGGAGCTTAGTGTCTGGGTTGGGGTTTTTTTTCCCCCACTTTCTCTCTCTGTGCTGCTCTGATTTTATGTTAGTGATAACACTGTTGAAATATGTTTCATATTTGGAGTAGAAGAAAGCAGTGGTCCTTAACTCCTCCGGGCTTATTTCATGGTCTTAAATTGCCTTTACCTTCTCTTCCAAGAAGCACAGTGTTCAACAGAGTTGGATTTCAGCTCCACTGTACAGGTCCTGCAAGGGACTCTCAGCTGCAGTGGCATCCCAGAGCTTTCTCACTCCTTGAAGTATTTGGGGTCTCACTCATAGAGTGCCTTGTGGATATGAAACTTCATTTAAATTTATATAGGATTTCCTCAGGTTATCCTCAAGCTTTATGTACTGCTTAGACTTGTCGAAGCACTGGTGGCTTCCTGCCAAGCTACACTGCTTTGCTTGATTAGGAGGAAAGCAATTAATGGATGAGTAACTCAGGCCAGTTCATCGTGTATCAGTGGGAAATAGAGTATTTCAGGCAACATTTCTGGATATGGTTTAGGATGGTACTTGGGGATTATATATTCAGGGAAGGCTTCTTCCAGTTTCACTTCCAAGCTTTTAATTATGGGTCACTTAGAAGTTTTCTTCTTTTTTTTTGAAAAAATAACCACTGGTTTCATATGTATCTGACCATTCAGGATAGCAGTAGCAAAAACAGCTCCACGTTTCCCTTAAACTTCTGTCATATATACTTCTTATACCAGGACTGAGACTGGCATACAATATAAATATTTTCTTTTTTATTACGTTACATTTTACCCTGAGGCTATCATATTGATTTCAAAACCATGGTCATCATTATACTAAAATGGTGGCATTAATACATTTGTCTCTATGGGTACATTATAATAGAAAGATTCAAAATAATTGCCCACTAATATGAGAGGTGGAAGTACATATAGTATTACATTGCTCGTAATGTAACCATTAAAATAACAATTACGTGATAATGAAAAGACCCATTATGCTTTAGTTTATCTTTGCATAATGTTAATAGCTAATGAAAACAGGGAAGATTATATCTATTTATGATTTAAAATATTATTGCACTTCCTGTAAAGAGAACATTTTGCACAGAACTGTAGATTTGGATGTTTCAGTAAAATTTGTGTCCATTCTCTATATACTTCACAATATGACTATTTTTAAACCAATGGTTACAAGGTCTTTTTTTATGAAATGGTACATATAGTCTTCAAAGAATGTTTTTGAAATTAAGTTATCAGAGGCAGTCAAATCTTGCAACATGGTTGCATTGAACAAAAAATTTAACATAATTTTAGGTCCTCTGGGTTTGATGTGTTGGAAAAACGAAGGTAGCTTGACACGGAGACAGACGGTAGGATACCGTCGCTCTTTAGGTGAATGAGGTGTTAAATGTATGCATTGTCATCTGTGGCAATTTCGTTTCACTGTTGTCTGCTGCTGAGTGGTGCTGTCAGCCTCATGGGCTTTTCTGTTGTATCCATAAGTGTAGCATGCAAGAAGAAATAGAAAAACAGTTCCTTGACATGGATAGACAAGATTCTCTTTTTGTACTTTGGGGTATTGAGCTCAAAGTTAAAAGTGCTTACTTCAGGAATGCATGGATGGAGCTCCCAAATTATCTTAACTGTAAGAACATTAATTAGAATTAAGACATTCTGGTATTTGTATATACAGATCAGACTACGCTGATTTTTAAAGATGTAGTAAGATAGTCCCCTGGTTTTTAATGCTTGGCATATTTTCTAAACATAATGGCATAATTGAATTTTACCTTTACACGCCAAACTCATGGAAGTGGGAATTATATCATCTAATCCATTTCACTCCTAAACAGAATTAAGAGATATGAATGAAGCAGTTATGAACTAGGCATTAAAAATATAATTGCACTGATTTTCCTAGGTATTATACCAAATGACATTAGTAGAAAATGTCTTTGGTCTCACAGTGTGATATTTAATTAGTTTATGTTAATTGCCTATTTTTCAGAAACAAGTGGCTTGATTTCTTTATTCAATGAATGAATGAATGACTTGGCCTTCTGCCGGTCCTCCACTGCCCGTGTCCTATCCCCTATATACCCAGGGAGGGCTCCAGCCCTGACTGAGGGGTACAGATGCCACGGAGACAGCAGCAGCCTCACCACTGCCAGAAGTCCATGGCAGCCTGGCCAGAGAAGCCTTTCCCATCGAGGGGAGGGGATTGCGGGCTTCCAAATTCTGCGACATTCCCTGCTGCTCTTGCCCATCACCGACAGGAAGGCCAAGGCAACTCCAGGCTGCTGGGGTGGGAGGGCTGCAGAGATGAGCAAGGGTGGAGGCCAGCTGCGTTGTTTGGTGCATCCTCCTACACGATTGTCTCCATGGGGGTGACAGTTCTTGTGTCCCTGCAGAGGAAGGGTTTTATTTACTGTCGGAGCCCTTGTTTGGCTGCCAGGAGAGCTCAGTACATACCGAGGCATAGTCTGTGTGTGAGGCCTGAGGCCTGGCCCCAAGCAATTCCTGAAACATTTCAACTTTTGTGCCTTCTCTTTATGCCCATCTCAGACTCTTCCTTTTGGATTGGCTAACTCAAATCACAGGCTGTAATGTTGTCGCTGTACTTTGGTCACAAACTCTTCCTTGTTCATGTTTCTCTTTAATGGGATGTTTGTTTCCATTTGGCATGTTTCTTGCTTTTCTTCAAATGTTTGGGGTTTTTTTTTCCTTCTCAATCATTACTGATATTTTCCACATTTTTTCCTCTTTGATTTCCTGCCTCAGTGTTTGTAACTATGTCATCTATATAGCTTTCTTCTTTCAGCCTTTTGTCCTTTTATTGTGAAATATATTGCCTTGAACACACCTCCTGTTTTCAGCCCAATCTCTTTATAAACAGCTCACAGATCTGCAAGGTATCTGATGAAGAACAGCTCTGCCCTCTGTGCCCTTGCCCGTGTGCTTGCTCTTTCACTTGAATCCTGGAGCAGAACACCTGAAAATCTGTTCTGGAATTGCAGATCCCAACGCAGTACATCCAGTACTTAAAACAACAACAAAATATCACAGTAGGATGTAGAAGCTGTGCATGATTATTTATTGATGATTGTTGGTTACAGGAATTAAAACAGCAGGGAGCTCAGATTTTGATCAGAAACCAAGTGATTTTTCTGTATGCTTTTTATTGTAAAATGAGAATATAATGTGGACCCATTGTGCTCACGCTGTTCAATGCTAAGCTGTGGCATGACCTGCTGTATGAACAGTGCACGTTCCCTGTCACATGAGTATGCCGCTCTGTATATGCAAGCACTGACAAAGGCTGGGAGCTGTTACACAGCAATTTATACGTATGTATATATATGAGCTGTCACAAATGCTTCATGTCTGTGTTCCAGCGTACTAAACACCCAGCACAATTATTTCAGTGTGAAAAGCCAAGGGATCTGGTATGCACAGCCCGTCTGGAGCTCAGACAGCCTTTCTGCGACCATCCAGCACGAGAGGTGCTCACACAGACACTTACTTTGTGTGTTCCGTGGTGTCAGTGATGAGTGGGGCCCATGTGGTTTGGTTTGTAAGTACTTTTCAATTATGGCAATAGAAGATAGCCAGACTGGCAGTGACTTTTAGGTCTTTATGCGCTACAGATATAATTTATTTGCTTTTAGTTTTTATAACATCACCAACTGCTAAGGGAATTGATGTTTAATATGTTTTAAATAAGTAAAACTAAAGTATAAATAAATAATGCCTGGTTTATTAGTACAGGTGTTTTCAGCATCGCTGAAAGTAGTTTGATGACAGCCACCAGCACTAGCAGTGGAAAAAAACCTGATTTCTCAGTGATTATTATCATTATAATAAACCATAATTGAAAGATTACAAAATTGATTCTTTTAAAAATTAATGTTGCATGAGTAAGCAGGCTCTGTGGCATTCAGATTTTTTCAGTGTTACTTGGAAGGAAAATGGCTTGTTTTATTTCCTGGCAGAAAACTGCTGATTTTCAAACAATCACATTAAAGAAAACAGTCCCAGAGGGTTACAGGAGACAACAGACCTATGTCATTATGCTTTACCCTTTCCTGATGGGTTCGGAGAAGAGCCAGAAACAAAAGAAAGTTACATTCATTATTGAGAGTCTTGGGAAAATCTGTTTGGCCAAGCAATTTTGCATGAAACGAGTGAGGAAATATTTGACTGCAAAGAACATAAACTCCTTCCATCAATATGCAATTTTCTGGATCCATTTGTCCAAGTGATTATTAAGAACAGTTTCTAAATCTGCAGTGCTTTACAACTTCAAAGGGCTGCGAAAGCATTAACTAGTTAAATGGATGGAAGTGTTTTTTAATAAATAAATTTTAAAAAGGACCAAAGTCAGTTGTAAGACAGTTTAAAGTGCAAACTATTGAAAACAGCAGGAAACCTGAGGACCTGGAACAGCAATCATACAGTGCCATCCTCCCCAATCAGGAAAGTGGAAACCACAAATTTATCTTTGATGATTTCCTGTAAATATGCCTTTTGAGGACAGATTGGTCTGCCCAGTCTTGTGGAAAAAGCTCAGTTACATCTCTTTTCACCACAACATATGGATCTCAGCAAGTGCTGCTTCTCCATTTCCAAAGTCATTCTTCAGGTGGAAAAGTCTGAGCAAAAAAGTACTGAAATATTGTTGCAAAAACACTGGCTAGCATCCTTCAAACCTGGTTGGTTTGACTGGAAAACGACTCTGAGAGTTTTTTCCCTGATCATTTTCTTCCGTAAGTTCTGCCCAGTTTTCCAGACCTTCTGCTGTCCTAGTGGAAGTGGTTTTATTGATGTTTTCATTCCCTTCATAATACTATGTCTCACTTTTCCCTAGGATGCAGCAGTACAAATAGCTTTGCCCCCCCTAAGGGTGTAGCAGTGTGTGCTAAGGGCTGGGGAAGGGACGTTTGGGTGTCTCTCTGAGTGCCCCCACCTGCACACTCTACGAAGGACTATGTCTGCTTTGTGATATTGTTAGCAGGATGGCTGTTCTGGGTTTTGGGCTTGGCTGGTGCAGACATGGGGGTCTGGTCTTTCTTCCTTGCTAACTCTTTGTAACACTTTGCCTCTTCTGCTGTTGTGTTATTGGGTCTGAAGGTCTGGGATCTGGGATCCCAGTGTTGCATCTTGGTAGCTTGGGGTTTCCAGTCAGTGCCGTGACCCACATTCATGAGACATCATGAGTATCATCAAAGAAGCCCAAAACACTGAGGTTAGCTGTGGCTTATTCTTTTCCTATATATATCCTGAAGAGACCCCATACTATTCCATTGTAAAGACGATGTTTATTCACCATTTCATATTGTCTGGATAGTTCGCAGTCTCTGAAGAATTTTCTGTGCTTGAATTTACAGTAGACGTGTCATCTCTCACGTTTTGTATGTATGCTCTTGCTGGAGGACAACCTCGTACTGGCCTTATACAATATTTTATTAAACAGAGGGATGGTTCCCAAGTCCATCTTCCTTCCCAAGATTGAAGTCAGTGTTCTTCCTCCAGTTAGATTTCATTAATAATATTTGGCTTTTCATAACGCTTCTCATCCACAGACCTGAAAGCACTGCAGGATGTTAAATCAGCTTTAATTTCCCCATTTTCCTGATTGTAAAAGTCATGCAGGGAGTCATTTGTCAGGTTGTGCACAGGTATCATCCTGCCAGTCTGTGGCAGAGCTCTGAAGATATCCTTCGGCTCGGGGTCCCAAAGGGCCCCTGATGCACCACTGGGACATTCAGAAAGCACAAGAGTGTATTCTTGCCTATGTACGTTTATGCTTACCTGGGGGAAGTCCTGGATGACCAAGTGATCAAATCCATATCAAATGCACTTTTATAAACAGGCAGAAGTGGAACTTCTGGGTGAATTCACTAGGAATTGCACATTTCCTAAAATTCTGTGTGACTAGACCCAGCTCTTGGGTCTTGGCCTCTGTGCAAAGACAGGCTTGTATTGCTCAGCTGAGCCTTGTTTAAAGATCACACTTTGCAGGAGGGAAGAATGATCATTAGATTTGGGAAGGAATCTTACAAGATATGTTGGAGCACTCCACATCTGAGCAGTTGCATAAAAAAAAAGTCAGCACTGCCCATCAAAGAAAATTGCTAAATAGCTCTGCTACATCATTCTTCATTTGCATTAGAAATGGCTCTAAGCAATAACAGGATTACAGCCAAAAAGTGCCAGCACTTTATCATTCATTTATTTGATTTAATATATAGAGGTACCTATTTGAAACAGCATTTACTTTTCTTGAACTCATAAAACCCACTCTGAATGGAAGTGTTTAAGGTAATGATGACTCCGATTAATCCCCTTAGAACAGCATGACGGGAATCAGATACACTATTTCTCCTTTCATTAGGCATTTCTGGGCTGCTATGAGAGGTCTTATAGCATGAGAGGGATGAAATTAGTTGAAGAAAACCTGATGAAAATAGTCCGCAATATGCTCCTATTCTTCTTACTCAGCACGGTAAACTGGGAGCTCAAACACCTTTGTGGTGGCATCCAGAGAGCGTTACAGAACCTGATGCAGGCTTTCCTTTCAGTGGGAAAGCTGTGCTTGCTGTGTGAGCAGATTTCCCTTCACCTGCACTGTGAATTGAACAGTGTTTGCAGCTTTTTCAGCCAGCCATTACCACTTACTTCCCCTCTCCACGCTGCCACCAAATCCCAGTAAATCCAAGCCGGAACAGCAGATATTTAACCTGTTTTTCAACATGAACATCCCCCACCAAAGTCAGGAGGTCAGACGTCTTGCACTTACGTTCACAGGCAGGATTGCTGCATGGGATGCTGCATCAGGAGCTGGTTTCTCTTCAAAGTGAAGGAAGAGAAACCTTCAATTAGTTCTAGGAATTTGGAGAGCTGGCAGCTAAGTTTTGCCAGTGTTTTATTCCTGTTTACTTTTCTTGATCATCAGTAACTACGGTGTACATGGCACAAATGGAGGGAAAAACATTTTCCAAAGCACCTCCTTGACCGAATAGCCTGTATTACATCTGAAAATGGAACAGTTCCCTAAGCAATTTAGTCTTCTTGATTTTTTTTCCCCCCTCCCTACTGATGTATCTGGTATTCCCATGAAATATCTAGAAAGCAGGACTGTGAACACTACTGTAGGATGTTTTCATTAGTGGAAGAAGCAGAGGTTTTCTGGTAACATCTGTCTAAATCTCCTGTGCTTTTCTTCCTAAACGTGATTATGAAATTCTGCATAGATACCAGTGTTGCAGGTGTCTTAGTATTATGAAATGCCGGTAGTAGTAAATAAAAGATGGATATGCTGGGAATATACTGAGGTTTGAGGTTTTGTAGTGTATCCTGTCCATGTCTAAAAGTAATGTGCTCAAGTATCACAGCAGAATGATGCACTTAAAGACCTAGATCCTATATTTTAAGCAGAAAACGTTATTTCTAACGTTTTGGCTTCTCCGCTCATTCACTCCTTTTCAGGCTGTCACAAAGTGTACTTGGAGAGGCGAAATAATTTTGTGATATGAATATTCCCTACCTTCTGCAACTACAGACAACAATTCATCTTGCATGCAATCGGCCATCTAGTAATAATGACTGTCTGTCCCTGTAAACTGTGATTCGATTCCTCATCTGCTTTGACAAGTTGTGTCTTTCTTACGCCTTAAATAAGCTTGAATAATTTGAGTGCCCGTAAGAGTGACAGACTGATGTCATACACCAGAACCTGGTAAAACCTTTCAATTTCTGTGAGTTTGCGTCAGACCCCGTTTCCTGTAACGCTGCTGTCCCAGGCTTTGGCTTCTCTCCCGAGTAGAGTCCTGGTCTAGCTAATGTCAACTGTTTTTTTATTATGTACATGGAGCACTGCCGTGGACTGACAAAACTATCAGGTTACACCAGTTTCCCTAATTTAGATTTGACCTTAAGTCTCTGAGGTAACAGACTGGTATAATAAACCAATGTAGATGTTTATTAACTAGTAGTATTTTTGAAAAATTTGGTGAAACCTGTAGTAGCAATGTGTAGAGTTCAATCATTGCTTTAGAAGTGGAAGACTCCAAAGTGTGGTGTGCAAAAGCCATTAATTGAAGGGAGTGGGTAGGAAGGTAATGTGACACAGAGAATCTCAGTTGAAAAACTTCTGAGAAAATACTGTTAAAAGTCAGAGTTATAAAGTACATACTTTTCTACTGGGGACCAAACCTATTGGTTTCAAATTAAAGGCTCACACAAAAGTTATATCAGCTGTGTCTAATATGCAGTAATTGATTCTTCTAATTCCTAGGGGAGCTCTCTCTATTTGAAGTACAATTGAACTCCGAGTTACCTTACGATGTTACAGTTCAAGAAGACATTTCAGCCTAGCACTGTGCAGTACCAAGTGGGCCTCAGATGCTTGCAGAAGGTTTAGACCGTTTTCACTTCCTTTCTTGTGCCCTTTGGATGCTAAGTTGTCTGCTCCGCAGCCGTTCCCACCTTGTACCTAACAGATGGTTTAATTTCTTGTGTTTCTGTGCATGGCAGCAGAACAGGAGAACTCAAAATGGTATGGTTTGCTTTCATTCAGACTGGCTTATGGGTTGGTTTTTCTTTTCTGTTTTGTTGTGTAATTCCTAAAATATTACCTGTAAGCAACTATGTAATGTCAAGGCTAATACAATACCCTGATTTTTATAGTTGTTTTAATAAATTTAGAGGAAAACATTAGAATTCTGCTTAACCATTCCCTTCTCTGTCAGAGGAAAATGTATTTATAAGCCTATGTGCAGAAGATTATATGAATATAAGTTGTATCTCATCACGTGGTCTGCACCATTATGGATTACAGAAGTACTAGCCTTACAGAATCAGTTTTTAGCATTATTAGTTGCCATAACTTTAGTCATCAGTTCTACAAAAAGTCTGGCTGTAGCTAACAAACTGTGTGTATCTGTATTTGTAACAACTGTCTTGATAGTTTCACATATCAGTTCAATAAAACATCTTTCACTCAGGGGAAACATTTGGGCAGGAATATCACAGTGACATCCTTGCCATTCCCATTACCATCACTACACACTCAGAGCAATATGTGTTTTAAAAATTGATTGAGTGTGTGTTTACAACATAGATCATGAGACATGTTTTTTTAATGGCAAGAAACTCCCAATGATGCATTCTGTGATCTGTAGCATTGATTTGGATTCTTTGATTTTAGTGCTCCAGAATACAGTCATAAAACTTTTAGACCCTTAATGTCACAGGGTGCAGCTTCTTGACACAGAATGCTAATGTAAGAGGAGATAGCTACTTCAGGCAAGAGCTCCCAACCCAATGAAAATCAAAGGCTTGCATTAAACATAGTTAACTGGCTGAATTTGTATTCTTAACATATTAAATATAAAATATAGAGAACTTCATTGAAATTACATGAGGCTGAGATGTAAAATCCCTAATGCAGGTAGACTTTCAGTGGGTTGCTTTGGCAGTGTAAAAGATAGGTTTTGGTTTAGGTAGTAAACCTCCCTTCCAGTATTTTTTGGTAAGCATCTGTGAAAAGTATTTTTGTGAAATAGTTGTTTAAAGATAGGTGAAGCAAATTTTCTGCCCCTTCTCTGTTGACTAAGGAGAGTCTACATCCTGGTTTAACTCTGGCCAGCAAAGCACCATGAAGCTGCTCACACAGCTCCCCCACCTCCTCCAGTGGAAGGGGAGAATTGGGGAAAAAGACAAGGAAGCTCATAAAATTGAGATAAGAACTATTTACTAATTGAATATAAGTGAATTATATATATAAAAATGAGTATATAACAATGCTACTACTACAAAGTAATTAAAATAATAGAAAATAAAACATGTGATACAGTTGCTCACCACCCGCCGTCCGATGCACAGCCAGGTCCTGAGTAGTGAGAGTCAGAGCCAGAGAGCCTGAGAGCTGGAGCCCAGGAGCAATTGCAGCAGAGTCCAAGCGAGCCCTACAAGCATAACATGTCCCAGGAAAGCCAACTGACCCGCTCACTCACTAACAAATGAGCAAGCAAAGGAATTGGCAAAAGAGTTAGCAAGGGAGTTAAGGAGCTGACTGAAGAGTTAGCAAAGGAGCAAAAAGAGTTACAGAGAGAGGATCAGAGTGATGTCCCCCGAGCCCACTCCCCACTTATGTACCCAGCATGACGTACTATGGAATAAAATATCCCTTTGGTCAGTTTGGGTCGGCTGCCTGAACCGTGTGTGTCCCACACTGCCTGGAGTGAGAAAGTTTAGAACACAGAGACTATCAGAAGCTGGGAAAGACCTTGAATTGGTGCAGGCACTCCCCAGCACCAGCTAAAAAGACACCTTATCAGTTCCTTTCTCAGGGTAAATCCAGGAACAGCTTCATACCAGCCCCTGTGAAGAAAGTTAACTCTTTCCTGACTAAAACCAGCACAGTCTAGATGCCTGACCTAGACACTTAACTCTTCATTAGCAAAGGAAGGTTAGATAAATAGTCGTTAAGTTTCTTCTGGTTTTGTGTTATATCTTCTAATAGGAATGTGCGGTTATTTAGCATGCTGTTAGTTCAGGAGTTTGGTAAAGGCATGGCAGAAGTGGTATCTTGCATGTTCTTAGTACAGCAGAAAACTTGTCTACTGTACCGTGTTCTTTTTGGTCTGGTTGCTGTCCTGGTTGTTAAGAATCACTTGTTTCTGGCAACATAAAACTCTGTCTGAAAAATAATTCCACCCTGGGACAGAGGAAGAAAATTACATGAAAGAGTGAGTGAGAGAAATACCAAAAAATCATAGAAATTTGGCCAGACAGCTGGAGTGCCTTTTCCAAGCATAGCGATAATAGCTTTTAAGTATTTTTCTGTGGAAGTGGTTATACTGAACAACAGTGGGAAGCTTTTAATTGTTATACTGAAGTCCTACAAATATGGTGGATGTATTAGAGTTCACTTGGATATAGAAAAGTCTTGACATATCTCACTGCAGTGAGATTACTGTCCAAAATTATCTGGAATCCTTCCAGTACAGAAATTGAGTTTAGAGATGTCTGGAATTGTTTTTTCTGGTTCTGCAGTGACTAAACTCAGCTGGGACATTCAAGCCAACAGTACTGTGGACTTAAGTAGGTGAGTATGGTTGGCAGTTTTAGCCTTTTCTTCTGAAATTCATTCCTCCCGGTGGCACAACAGCATTTGGTCTTCGCAGATTTTAGAGCATTGGTCGGACACAGACTATTTTTCACTAAATTTGCGTTTTCTTTTTTAAAAGAAGGGGGAAAAGTTAACCGTGCTTGTTTGGGGGCATGCCTTTTCTTTGTAGCAGGTAGACTGAAGCCTGAAGTATCTGCACCGAGAGGTGTGTGTTTGTTTAGACGCTCACATTGTAAGCGTTTAGTACACCAGCAAGTTGATAGTTTGGCAACGTGAGTGGGGACAGAGCTTGTTTTCTTTGTAGCTCGTTCTCTCCTGACCTTGTAATCTTACCCTGTGGGACTTATAGAGCTGTAGCTGGGTCAGACTTGTCTGTAGATTCTCGGGAGACTCTACCTAACAGTGTTGTTACCTGTTCCCCCGTGGGATGTGGGACCAGCAGCAGAGCAGTGAACCCACTGGAGAGAATGGTATAAAAGAAACTCTCTTCACAAAGGCATAAGGTACCCTGAGCTGATGCTCAACAGTATTTCGAGTGCCTGTTCAGACCTATGTCTCTGTGACTAACCTTCTGTGGAGTCTGCTGTCCATCCGTGAATTAACTTTCCCATCTGTCGTGAGTGCATGTCAGCTCTGAATGTTACTACTCCAAATGTCTCGTGCTGCTCACCGGCACTAAAGCTATTAACAAGAGCGTGCCCGCTGGCCAGGCTGGGGCCTCAGGAAAGGCTTGCAGGGAATCCTCGGGACTTCCCTGCCTTCTGTGCAGGTGGGCCCAGGACCCCCTCCCGCTCACCTCCTCCCAGCATGGAGCCACTGCTGGGTTGTGGCAGCCCAGAGGATGGCAGCTGCCCCGCAGTGGCTGGGGATGCTTGAATCTCCGTTCCTTCCCACGCTTTCAGAAGCTTCAGGTGTTGTCACTGTGGTGGGATAGTTGAATGGAGGGGATACAGCTCTAGCAGGCTGTCTTTCATTGTTCCAGCTGTTCACAGCTGCTCTACAGCTGACTGAAAAGGCGAATAACCTTGAGGGATCAGAAAGTCAGTTGTGCAAAGCACATACAATCAGTGTAAGATGTGTGTCCAGGAGCCTCGGCGAGGATGCTGACATTGTAGAGATTCTTGGTGGTGTTTTAGCGACTGGCAGGTAGCTGCAGCAGCCCCGGAGAATTTAGAGCTGGTGAGAGGGCTGCACGCAACAATTAGGATTTTAAAAGTGCTGTTTGCGCCTCCTTTCTGGAGCAATGCTGAGCATACGTCCCCCATAGTTTCCAGTCTGTTCGTTCATCTGGGAATGAAGCAAATGTTACTTTAATCGTAGTCCACTAGTTCCGTTTGGTGCAAGGGTAGGGAGTGGAGACCCTTTCTTACCTTACAAAACATCATACACCTTCCCTGCCAAGCTGCTCCACTGACAATAGTTAAAGCCTGAGGCTAACTCCAAATGTAAGGGTTCGGAACTGTTTCTCCATTGGTCTTCCCACGGATGCACACTTGGCTCCCTAGATCTGGCCACTGTCTAAAGAAATTTAGACCAACAGTATTTTATTTAAAGCAGTAGCACACCATATGCAAGGCCAGAGATCCTCTGTGTGATACCCACAAAATTGGGTATCTGTCTGCTTTTTTTCATTCTCTTTAATCGATAAAAATATGATTTCCCCCTAGTTCAAAGGAAATTGAATTTTCACGTAGCAGGGGAAAACAAATGCCCTTCAGCATTGCTATCAGTGAGTTGGGGCACCAGATGTCTTTTAAACAGGTCCAGCATATTGTCTCTCCATTTCCAAGTCACTCTTTTATGCTTCTATTTATTGTAGGCAATTATGCTTTGACCCAAAGACATAATCCTAGTGGAATTAAAAATCATGTGTCCTCTTTGTATAAAAAAGCTGAGTCTGGTTTTATGGAAAAGAAGTGTAGAGAATGAATCTAATGGGAAATTAGGCAGTAGTATTTGATGACTGTAAATGTATTTATTTATAACAGCTAATCTTGGTGGAAATGAAGAAATAAGATGAAATAATTAACTTTACTATTTATAAAAGAGTCTCTTTTATCCACTGTGAAATGCAGCCACCTCTGGGATGAAATGCAATGGCTGCTAAACAGCATATAGACATTTAAGAATGAAAGCAATGAGCAAATGTGCGTTTGACACAGTGAGGAAAATGCAGCATGGAAGGAAAACGTTTTCATGAAAATGTTGCCCCTTTTTGTTGTAAATGTATTTTTAACTGGCTCTTGTAATTATTCAAAATGGAATGTGGTCATAAAAGTAGAATGTCTCTGGCCTTGTGAGATGCACTCTGACATTTTTAACGACTTCAATACAGAAAAAGTATTACTGTATTACTTTACAGTAAGAAAGAACACTTGCTCTCATGAAGGGCTTCATTTTGCTCTCACAAAGACCAGTTTTGCTGATGATTTTACTGGAGTTATTGCAGACTCAGAACAGTGCAAGGGCAGGAGGAATCGGGGCCATCACTCCAGCAGCACCAGGACAGAGGTAAGAGTGCTGCCTACTGAATTAACAGCCCTTTCCATAAACCCAGGGAATGAAGGAGTAATAAAGAGGTTGGCTGTCTGTTGATGAATTCTCTGACCGTATGCAGTGTATCCTGGAGCTCCAGTTAAACCTTTATATATCTCAGGAGAGAAAGAGAGCGAATGATACTGTAAAGAGCACTTTGCCAAATAAAATAGAAAGATCCGTGGGATTGTTGAACTATTACATATGTCAGCACACAATTAGGAGTCAGTTTATATATATAAAACGTTTTACTGAGCTTGTTGAGTGAAGTTTACAGTTTATAACGGGAGACCTATTGAAAGATAAACTACCATGCCATCTGTGATACACGGACTCATAAATTCCTCCGCTTAAATTAGATCACTAAATTTAAATACAATATATGCTATTTCACATATAACTATTACCCTCAAATCAATTCACGTTCAACCAGTATTATTTAACTTACATGCTGACTGGAAGTTGGAGGGAGATTGAGTCTTGATAAATTGAAAAAAGGCAGCCAAGTGATTTTAGTATCTTAGCATTGTTGATTAAACGTGTGAAGCTAACTAAGAAAATAATCTGCAAAGAGAGATGTTGTGATAGCAGTCACGTTGTGTCATAGATCTGTATTAAATGCTAGGGAGAGAGAGAGAGAGAGAACTTTGAAGATTTGCTTTTCATTATGGTATGAATTGATGTTTAGCTTCTAAAATGAAATAGGTTTGCATAAGAATTACGACTGTCAAAAACCATTTGGAATTTCATTCTGTGTAGAGAAATTAAAATTTTGAGGGATTATGTGTAAGATTTTCTTTTCTGAAGTAAGTTTATAAAACCAGAGCTTTCCCTTGTTACTGGATCTTTAGATTATGTGAAATTCCTACTGTTTGTTTTATCTCATCTCCAGTGCTTTTTAAGTTACTTGCTGAATTAATATCATACTAAATTCAAGCAACTATGGTGATGGGACAGTATGCTTGAGATTTTAACTGCATATAAAGATATTCAAAGTTATAGGTCATACAGCTAATGTAAGTCAACCATCTGGGTGTATACATACAAGAAATACTCATTTCAGTTTATAAAAGCAGTACAATTGAGTATACTGGGCAGATACACCATTAATTACATATTACAATACAGTCTGATCTGTTATCAGGAGCCGAACACTTGAGATTCAGAATCTCTTGACATTTTTCATTCATTTTTATAACAATCAACCACTCAAACTACTCAGTTTTGGAGGAAGTAATGACAGTGGAAGAGGACTGAGTTTTACAGCACGCTTTCAACATCCTGGGTTCAATTAAAATGGAATAATATATTCTGAAATCATAAGACTTGTCCTTTGAACTAGCATCTGCAGATGAACATGTATGATTCCCTTCGGCATAAATTTCCCAGATAAGCTTAACTAAATCTTGGAAAGCAGAGCAATTTTGAGGGGTCTCAGAGTTATAACTGCTAGATTTCACAGCTACGGTATTTTACAGCATGTGAATATTGCTAAGTGGTTGCTGTAGGAGTTATGGGCCTATTATTATAACTGCATACTAGAAATAGAGAATTTGGCCATACTGCTTTATCCTCTTAGAACTGTTAGAACAGACAGTAGAATTTACCGCAAGATCCTAATGGACGTTGTAACTGTGGGTGTGAGTGACGCAGTCAGTGAAGAGCTGTCAGATAGCGGTGCACCACAGAAAATGCATAGGTGAGCTTTTGTGCATTTGAAGCTTTTAGCCTGATTTTGCACTGTTTGCAGCTATCATCTGTTTTAAAAGAAACAATCAAACAACAAAATTACCCACTTGATGACAGAATCAAATATTGTTTTGCATGCGTATAATCAGATGTTGAGATAAAAGCACAAAACGTGTGCATTCTTTTGAATGAATGCCCACTGAAGTAAATGCACTTGGGTTTTTTTTTCAGAAAGGGTTTCTAGATATGTAGTAACAAGCCTTACATTTTTTCACTGCCATGCAAGGTCACAGTTTTCTTCAAGTCCCAAAGTGTGTTGGTTTTCTTGAACTTTGAGTTTTTGAACTTTGGCTTTTTGGTGCAGTGAAACAATACTATTGGAAAAACCCACCAGACGCTGCGAGAAGGTGTCACTTTGGAAATGGGCCATGGGCTCGTCATCACATCTGCACTGATGCTTGCTGCGGAGCTTCTCTGAGTGTAGATTCTGGGCCAGGAATAGGAGCTCATTTGTGGTGTCAGTAAGTGTCTTAATGCCATCCTTCCCCAGTGTTCAAGGCTGGAGCTGAGCTTCCTGAGATGATGAGATTTCAGAAGGAAAATAATGGAATTCTATTAATTTATGTTCCTGTTCCTGAGCTTCTAGAGTTTATGTTTTCCAACTGTTCTCTGAAATCGTGATGACTAGAAAGTTTCTTCTGTTGTAGCAGAAGTGGCACCTCCCATCTAGTCAAGTGGTTCCAGAAAGCGGGTCTCAAAGAATGGTAGATACTGTAAAATTTTCAATAAAACTGTGAAATCTCACAGCCCTAGTGTCTTGTCATCGAGGCAAAAGATGTTTGGATCAAGTTTTCCTATATTTATGTGGATGGTGTACTGCTCTGCAGAGGATAAGACATCCTGGAAAATGGTCTTGCTACGTTTTTAACAGTCTGCATTTGATTAACTTTCCTTTTTTCACTGCAGAGTCATTTGAGTTAAGGTTACTGATGGCTTTTCCTCTGGACTCTCAGCAGAGGCAATGAGTGAGGCAGGCACAGGCCTGTTGAGAGATCCTTGAACTGTGCCAAAGGTTCAACTCCCCATGCTCTTCTGGCACAACCACGCTAATAAATTTGCATTTCTTCCCCCAAGCTCACATCCCGTTCATCTTAACTGTAGCCTCTTGTACGATTTGCTGTATTGGCTTGCAGCCAGCATCGTGTCCTGTGAGGCTGAGGAAGGTGTTGCAAAGATCGTACAGCAAAATGGAACACTTCAATCTGAACAGTGCAAGCTTCCTCTGAAAAAATGAGCTTTTAATAGCTCCAACAACACGGTACCCTCTCCCCTCTGCCACACCAGTTACTAGTGATAACACATTGTAGAAGGACTGATAAATTTGTTACGGGGCTCAGCCATCAATACATTTCGCCAGTAGTATCTTCTTCCGTTTTATCATCTCAGCTGTGTTTAATAGCTTTCTACTCGGATGACAATTTAAGCGATACTAGACCATTACTTTGGGATTATGATCCAGGGACCTGATGAAAGAGGAGCTGAAGTGTTAAACCTTAGGAAGGGCAAATGCATACATGTATGCAGTCAGAAATACACTACTGCATCGCATCCTCGTGACAAAAGTAGCCATAAACAAACATGAAACAAACCATATTATTTTTCTCAGACTTTGCCAAGCAAAACAGAGCGGCCTGTATAAGAGGCTTTTAAAAAATCCTATTATTTTCCAGAAATCTTCAGATGCTCACTCTGGGACTGTAATGCTGAGATACTGAATTGGCAGTGTCACTTTGGCATTACTGGGGAAGCTTAGGGTAATTTTCCTTTCATATGTACCTTCCAGGATGAACCGGTCCTTTCTGATGACACTGGAGACCAGCTGAAACTGAAAACCAGCCTCACACACTTAGAAAGCAGAGCCTTAGATGGACTACATCTCAGTGGCTTACAGGGCTCATACTGTCTTGATGACTCTTGAGTTTCAGCTAAGACATCCTACTGTAATTCTCATGTGTCTGTTTACAGCGAGATACCAAGCAGGCTGTGTGACGTTAGCATCTTAGAAACCTAAAGTAGGCCCCAGTTTTTCATAGTACACACGCAGTAGTTCCTGTATTTTAAAACCATGATTTTTTTTTTTCCTTTTAGTGTCATTCAAAAAATAAGATGAAAATTAGGATGATAAATATACAGTAGAATGCATTGATTAGCAGTGCCTGGTGCTGGGTACTGAGCAGAATTACACTTTTAAACATCCAAGCCATTAATATGGAGATAACATTTATTGATTGTGTAAAAAGTTCCTGCAAGTCGATATAAATGTGCCAACCAAAGATGTATTGTTACAAATACAATAGTGAGCTTTGCACTGGATGTGCAGTGAATGTAATAGGTTTTGAGTGATCCCAATTGCATTATTTATGTATTGAGTCACCTTAGATTTCACAAACATATTTTCCCCGGAGGATTGAAACCATGGCAAATAAAAGCCTGGCAAACCTAGCCTTTGATAAGGTGACATGATGGGGAGATAGCTAGAGGTTTCTTTCCTCTCCTGTGTAGCTCTTTCATCTCCAGCTGCAGGCTACCTGGGCCGCCCCTCTCCCTGCACAGGTTGGCCCCGTTCTACCCTGGATGCTCTCCCCCAGTGTATCCTGCTTTCAAGCCTGTCAGAGACGGTTTAGAGAAGAGAGACTGCAACTGTGGCGCACAAGAGATGGTGTGCAAATGCCAATTAAAGTCTTGAGGCGTTGATTGACGGTGTTGGAGAGTTGCCTCTCTGAGTGTGCATTCAATGCACCTAAAACTTGAGGTTTTCTGTTATATCCCATGAAGACTGTTCTGCAGCAGGCATTGCCACGGCAGTTTGTGTTCAGGAGTTCTTCAGGAAAGCCAGGATTAGATGTCAGCCCTTTCCTCCCAGAAGTATTTCTGAGGATTTGAATGTGGATGTTTATTACCCTTACCTCTGCTACAGCTAACTGCATTCCTATGCTGAAGAATTTCTATTTTTGGAGATATCCATGTTTAGTGCAGCCCTTCTTGTTAAACTCTCGATGCACAGCCGAGAGCAAAGTAACAGCATTCATCTCCACAATGAAAATGTATTTTGGGACATTAGCGCACATATGGTGAGGATTTTTTAACCTACATTGCTGTATGTAACTTTGCAGCTTAATTAATCAATTAGGATTAGTGCAGTTTGTAATCAAGTCCAAGAGTGATTGATGCATGCCGTATTAATTGCAACATTCACATGAAGCATGTCATATACACAGTCGTTTTACAGCTGGATTTCGCATTGAGTTGCTCATAAGCACTTAATGGCAGGAATATTTTAGACTTGCAATCAGGGAAATTGTATTGCACAATATGCTTTATATGTTGTACGCCCTGCTTAGATAATAACTCCTCCATCACTGATGGGTCCTCTTGCTCCTCCCTCCTGGTTCGATAGTTGGCAAAGTAGCGCATTTTCAAAGGCTTTCCTTTGCTGTGGAACAAGAGGTATAATTAAATTGTATCCCAGTAGTGAAGGTTTCTAATGATGATGAGCCAAAACTAATTGTATTGATTTGTTTATTACTGGCTTAGGAAGCTCATCAAACAAATGGACTGAAACTATTTCCATATTCTTATCTGTTTGGTAAATGAGAAACAAATAACACTTCCATATGTCTGTTGCTTGGTGTCATGGCATTAATACTAATTCTGAAGATAGAGTCAAGCACAGGAAAGGGAGGTTATCCCCAGCAAAATCTTTCTACAGCTAAGAAATGCCACATTTTTTTTTCACATCTGTGTCTTGGGGTGAGCAAAATGAAGTTTCTTTCTTTCTTTTTTTATATAAATGTTATTAGTAATGAAGGCTTGCTCGCTGCCAGCACTGGAGAGCAACAGGCTATGCCCAGAGACTGGGGCAAAGGAAAGGAGACAGGTATTATGTTCCTGCCTCCATGCATATTTGTTCCTTGGCCTCTGTATTAAACAAACCTGGATGAAGAACGTGAACTTAAAACTCCTATGAATATTTATTTTAAATTTAATTCTGCAAACAGGCAAGGAATCACATCTGGTATAAATGTTTGCAGAAAGTAAATTTCGATATTTCACGTATGAGTTTTTGTCAGAACAGAGTTTTAAATTTGAATGTGCAAAAAGTCAGGTTAATGCTCACATGGTTGTGTGCCAGGCACAAGTTTCTCTGACCTGTGTGAAAAATCACTTTTGTTGCATAATGATTTTAAAATACTGGGCTGCTTATTACTAGATATTTGTGAACAATTCTTAGGGCAAAAGGCTGTCCAAGTTTATTTAAACACATGCTGTTCTAAAACTACTGAAGCCAGTGGTGGTCATTCATTGGCTTGGGTGTATTTTAGATGTCTCCTGAGGGATGCAGTTGAGAAAATCTAGAGCTAGGGAAAAAGACCAAGTTAATGGAATAAATTCTTATTTTAATTGAATTTGGGGGACAGATTGTGTTGGTGCTGTGAGAAGGTGGATTTCTCCACAGTGACACATTGACTGGGGTCATGTTTTGCTCTTACAGGAATCCAAGAAAAGTGGCTACCCTAATCAATTTAGAGCCTGAATCTGCTTCCAGTGGAAGCAAAAGCAAGCATTTTATTCTTAGGAGCTGGGTAATATTAGTGAAAACTGCTGTTTATACATGTGCAACCATCCCATTCATTTTCTGAAATATAGCTAGCTTCCTCCTGCACTCAGCTGTGTGTTTTCAATTACAAATGTTCACCATATCTCACATCTCTTACTTGCTGTGGTGTATGACACATTGTGGCAACTTTTGTTCAACTAGCAGGTTTTGGTCCAAAGAGGATTCAGTGAAGTTGGAGGGTGAATTACCCTTATGTCCCCTGAGAAGCTGATCCTGTCAGCTTGGCAGAGCATTGCTCCAAGTGCTGCACTGCGCATTATGTCTAGACTGTGGATAAGTTAATAACACTAGAAGTAGAGCTAAAGGTAGAGGGAATTATATGCCACAGTTATTAAACTTTGACCTTTACAATGCTTTAAAATCATAAAACATTTTAAAATAGCTATGCTACATCCAGGATAGCACTACTGTAATACAACGCATAGCATTTATATCAGCACTTATCTTCATATTCCAACTTCTGTACATTGCAGTTAGGCCTGGTCATGCTGCCTTCCCTCTAGTCAGGTTATCCGTGGAGATCTGCTGCTGGAGATGGGATCCAGTGTGCTGCGATGTGCAGCATCACATCCTGACTGTTCTGCCTCTTGTACTCCCATCGCACACCTGTGGCGCTTTACAGGCTTCAACATTAGCCTCGCAGCCCTGGAGCCAGTGGATGGAAGAGCACCAGCTCTCCCATTTTGCAGATGAGAACACTGTGGCACCTGCTTTTTGTCAGGCACACAGTCTTGTGGAATAAGCACAAACCTGACCAAAGAGATTTGAACTCCTACTCGGAAACCTATGTTAGGAGATTTGGCTTTTTTGCTCCTTCTGTATTCACTGCGGAGAAAGCCTCTTTCTCAGCTATTGGAGTCCTTTCAAGAGTCATCAGAGAGAGATGTGATAAAAAATAGAGGCCTACTTAGGGTCCCTGAGTTGCCTTGTGAAGTTCTCTCTCTTCAATGGCTTTAGAAATCCTGGGGAAAAGTGTCTCAATTAAGCTGTGTGAATATCCTCTCCCCATGCTGTGTCTTGTGCTCTGATTATAAGGCAACCTTTCTTCCCTATTTGTTAAGTATAGGGAAGAAATACAGGTATTGAGAAACAAAAGAATTCAAACTCTAGACCTCTGATCTGAGCCTAACTGTTAACAAATATCTCAAAAGTAAATGCTTTTCAGAGTTGGGATTTAGATTTGGCTCATTTTAAAGACTGAAGATCCTTTGAAAAATGTGAACATTCCTGGTTTAGATCTCACAGGTTGCTGCCTTTCCCCATCCACACAGGGCTGAGTAGGTACATACTGGTCTCTGGTTGTCAGAATTCACCACTGCTCATAACAAATTGACATTCACAGAGGAAAAAAAAAGGCATGTTTTTATGGCAACAAACACAGTGTTTTTTTTCTCAGGCTGCCTGAAAATCCGCCCATATATCTGTGTGCACAATTATTTTGCTTTATATTTCATAGAATCATAG
>NW_010263488.1:0-12580 GCF_000690775.1 Eurypyga helias
CCATCGCCCTGCGCGGCCGCTCAGCCCGGCCGTGCCTTCTAGGGGGTACCCCGGAGGGTGCCGGAGCCGGGGCCCCGCTCAGGATGCCTTTGCCGGAGATTTAGGTGATGGGGTGGGGTTTTTGTCCCCTGCGGCTAATCTGGAGGATGGATGCAGGGGGGGTTTTCCTCCAGATTTCTATGCTATGACTCCAAAAAAGTGTCAAAAGTTTGTGAAGAGCGGGGGAAGCCCTGGA
This sequence comes from Eurypyga helias, assembly GCF_000690775.1. Classification (NCBI taxonomy): domain Eukaryota; kingdom Metazoa; phylum Chordata; class Aves; order Eurypygiformes; family Eurypygidae; genus Eurypyga; species Eurypyga helias. The sequence continues at coordinate 236 of NW_010263488.1, forward strand.
CGGCGGTCTGGGTGCCTCGGCTAAGGAGGCTTTGGCTTGGTGCGGTGTTTGAGAGCTCGGGCAGCGCCGGGGCTCCCCCCTTCCTCAGCTGCAGCCACCCCGGCTGAGTCTGGGGAGATGCTGCTCGTCGCTCCAGCCCAGCTCAGCGCTGCGTCTGTCTCCTTTGCTGTAGCACAGACACCTCTCTGCAGAAAACTCCTCCTCGCACGTAGGAGGGGCTGCCTTAACTTTTAAAATACTGAGTCTAAGTAGCTTTTCTCGCAAAAGCAGCGCTTCAGGGCTTTCTCATGCTGTTCTGCCTCACTGGGTAAGCATGGCTTGCAAACGTGGTGGTCTTCACCGCGCCGCATTCTGCACTTACCTTTTTCCCGTCTGCATGGTTGCCTTTTCCAGAAATGCCAATTCCTAAAAGTAAGTCTGTGGGTCTGCATGCAAGGGGTTCTCCCACAGACAGCAGGTCTTGGGAGCTGGGAGATACCTAGACGTGGACCACAGAGCCTGCTCTCTGACTTCTAGATTACTTCTGAAGGCTTACCCCTGCGTCTCTTGACGACTCCCAGTGTGACCTAGGGCTTGGAAAAACTAGTCCAGAACAGAACTTTGTTTCGGTGTTGTCAAGTCCCATGCAGTGCCCCATCTTTCAGCTGTGTCTGGAAGAATTATTTCAGTGATACCTCTGGTTATGGGTGCTTCTTGTTAAAAATAATTCAGCTTCACATCTGAAAGACAAGGTTTAGTGTATAAAAATTTAAAAATGATAGTATTACTGCCATAATTCTGGCATCAGGTCAAAAAATGGATTTCTCCTCCATAAAATTTCATCTGGCATTGTCTTTGAAATATGAATATTTCTGAATTTTAACTTTTCAGTAGAAACTTAAATTCATCAGTGAAGGAAAAATCAGTATTTTAAACTTGATTTGAATAAAAACTCAACAACAGGCTGATTAAGGCTGTGTGGATATGTAAATATAAGGGGTTTTTCATAGCTCCTCCGTATCACGAGAATAACATAACTACAGTGTAAGAAGGTAACGTAAGGATTTTAGTAAAATAGTTTTGAAGTTTGATTATTTTATCCAATTTTATCAGCTGTTAAATAAGTGAATTAAAGATCATCTTCAGCAGGTTGCACAACTTTGGAAGGGAAGATTGTAAAGAATCTGCTAATTAGAAATAATGAATGAGTTTGTGTAAGAAAAAACCAACAAAACAAACAAAAGAAAACCAAACTAAAACAATCTTAAACCCCTAAAGCGAATATGTTCAATAACTTAGCACTTAATTTGGGGGCAAAGCGAGAAAGAAAAACCACCTTCACTGGTGTGGAGTATTGCTCAAACTAATGTATGGTGGCAAGCGCAAAAAGAAGCCTTACACTCAGGATTAATGCTTGTGTTCCAGAAGGTGATAGAACGTCTTTTGAAACCTCTTTTTTTCCAACAGACTGCTTCATAGAAAAGTACAAGCAGTGATGGGTGTCTGTTTTGCTGTACCTTTAGATTACTACTGTCAGAACTGGTTAACAGATGAAGCATTTGATGACTGGTGATGTTAAATGAACTTTTGGCCTTTTTCATCTGGCCATATGTTTTGTATCACTTTGGGTATGTTTTCCATTCCACGTCAACTCGAACGAATTCAGGGATTCAAACTGGATGCTCGTTTATTTGTTTTGAATGCAATTGTGAGTTTTATTGTTGTTTTTAACGTCTTTTGAGAAGCAAAATTGGATAAAGTTCAGTCCTGAAAGCTCCTGAGTTTTCCAGAAATTAGGAGAGTTCAGATGTCCTGCTAGATCATCGAGACATGGTTGGCAAGGTTGCTAAGTAATACCTATTAAACCAAGCTGTCTGCCTGGAGAGAGAAAAAAAAAAGTGAACTTTTGAGCATATAAGCCAATCTTCAGGTGTTTTTCAGCAATAATGTCTGTTATTCAGTTAAATGCTAACCTTGGGTGAGAATTAGACCTATTCTTCAAGGGATCTGTACGGGAGTTTAGACATTTGATTGAAATTTTAATTTGGCTTGTACTTCATCCAGACGTGTAAAAAAACTGAGCAGTTTACAGGTGAACTACAAGTAAGAGACTTATTCCTACACATCCCACATCTTCAGATGTTTTCCACCGCAGACTCCTGTATCTTAAGGGCACCCCAAACTTTTTGAAGCACATCTTCGTGTATCCTTTTTGTCATCTTTCTGTTTCACGTGGCTGCTTTCACAGGGCTTCACAAGGCTTGACCTTCACAGCGTGTGTACTGTCTTTTTAAAATGCATCTTACACTGAATTGCCAAGGGCTGCTCCTCTTGCCTGGGCGTTAAGGCATCCTCCCCTTGCGCACCCCGGGCAGATCTCATCCCACTGAAGCTGGATGGGTTGTGCTCAGTGGAGAAATGACCTTGGCACTTGACTGTGCCTCTGCACCTGGTGTCAGACTGCTAAATTTTAGTCAGCTGTAGCTCATCCAAGTAGTAAATGTCCTTTTACAAGCACCGTTAATATGAACTCTTAATATCCCTTTAAGAATGCAGGATGTATGTGACTGTCTACATTTTATTATTTATATTTTGAGCTTCATAGGGATACATATATCAAGTTTTTCATGCTTGCTAAGGGGATTATAACCTTTGGCTTTGTCTAACACCTGGTCTATGATGATTTTACAATGATATTCAGACCCTTTGCTTGTGATTATTCTGGTGAAGTTAATTCCCACATAGGAAAATTTATGATGGCATACTATAATCTTTGCTACAGCTTATCTAGGTGTAACCAGTTCATCTTGGAAAAAACAAATTCCATCTGTAACCAAAGTTAATCTGCATGTAAATCAGACTTAGGTCTCCTCAGATTTTGAAGCCAGATTCTGCAATATGCTTTGCAGAAGGGAGGGGCAGATAGGACTGACATTAGTTGCATTCCTCAATAAACAGTCACTTGCAAGCAGGTTAGACAAAACTGTCTTCAAAGTGATGGAAAAAGAATAGATTAGTTTGGTAGAAGCTAGGGTGTAGGCAGAATTGCTGCAAAAGATCTACAAATGCTGACTTACAGAGTTTATTTCACTGTACATCTTGTTTTCCTGTGAATTCTTCCTTCTAGAAGCTGTCCTTCAGCATAATGCCACCATGCTTTTTTCCTACCAAAAAGAAGAGTGCAGCTATTTACCTTTTCAGTCACACAATTAGTGTCTAAGAAATGCCTAGCACCATATTTTTTAATCAGTCATTATTTCATTTGTGTTTTGTTCCACTAAACGTTAACTCTGTTCCTCTAAACACAATTATGAGTAAATTTAAAGTATATTGACTGTTAGCTTCCTTCTATAACCTGCAACCAGAATTGGACAAGGAATATTGTTTTTTTCAAAATGGTAGAAAGAGCCTTTCAAATGCACTTTCTCTTGGATATGCTACCTGACACCCTTATCGATCGAAATCACCATGGACCTCCTCAATGGGGGGAAAACCCAGAATGCGTCAGCATTTCAGACTGTCAATGAGCAAACAGTAGAAGGTCTGCAAAGTGTACATAATTTACTCATCAGAAGAGAAAGTAAAGACAGGCTGTATGCATTAGAGTTCAAAATAATTTCAATAACAAGACACGTTTAGCATGGTGAGTTTGTGAAAGTAGGGGAATAGCAAGAAGAAATAACTTGCTATAAACATTCACCATGACACAAAGATACGATAAAAGGAAAAAACCAAACAACCTCTGCAACATCAGAAAACTCTGAACTCTCATTTTTCCAGTTGCATCACACATCTTTTCCTACTGGACATTTTCCAAAAAGCAGTGGTTAGGAGTAATATAGAAGATCCTCCATTTTAAAATATGTGTAATCATTCCAGGAGCACATGACTCACGAAAGAAAAGTTTTCACATTTTTTTAGTTCACCAAGCTATGGGTATCATGCATTTTGCACCGTGGAGTGGAAATTCCTACATTTATTATATATGCACACACTGTATATATCCATCTCTGGTTTTATGTAAGTGTCTGTGCAGAACGTGCCGGCAGCCCTGCAGAAGGCTGGCGAAGCACCCACATTAAGCTCTCTGCGATTGCTTCACAAACACACACAGAGTGTACTCACTGCGGGCGGGTATACAAATTCATGTCTGTGGTGGGAGAGAGATGTGAAGCCTTGGGTGTTTGGCTGCTTTATAAATAATGAAGGAGAACACCTGTCCACTGGTAAACGTGGGAGAAGTGAAATTGATATCACAGCTCTGCCAGCCTTTGTAAGCAAGAGAGCTTCAGGGACTGTGCTTGAAATTAAGTCTTTCTGAGTAAAGAAACATTTTGTCCTCCTAAAATTTTCATCATTTTAATTAGGTTAATGGTTGGACTTGATGATCTTATAGGTCTTTTCCAACCTGAAAGATTCTATGATTCTATGAATTAAGCTGTAGCCAAGACTGAAGTTTCACTTTGCGTGGATTGACTTAATGTGGAGTAAGATAACAGTTCTTCCTCTGGGAAGCTGTGGCGAGAGATGTGCCCTCCATGCATTTTCTCACCTGAGCAAATTTTCTAGAAAGGTGCAAATAGCCTCCATGCTGAACTGTGAGCTAGTGAAAAAACTGTTTATAATAGCCAAGGAAACTCCAACAAACTGATTTTTTTTTTCTGTTAAAAGTCTGAAAGAAAACTGAAAAGACTGAGAAATATTTGTTACCCTTAAAAAAGGAGGAATTGTTAGTAAATTATGCACCTACTTTTTGATCTTGGTATGAAAATAGTTGGTTTTTACCATTTGTTTTCTTCTTTATTTTCAGAAGGACACCCATTGTCAGAAGAAACAGTAGCTGCCCTTTGGTAGACAGGCATCCCACTTGCTCTGAAGGAAAAGACCATGCTGAAGCACCTTTTTAAGATACCTTTCATTCTGAGCCTCAAAAATTATCATCTAACATGATACTGGGTTTAAATAACAAAGATGAATTTGGGGTGATTGTTTGCTTGGTTCTGCTGCCCTGGAGTTAGCTGCTGAGCTGACCACTGGAAAGGCACAGTGCAGGAAAATATGCTGTGTTCTGATAAAGTATTTCCCACCTGCACAACCATCTGAGAGGTATCTCAGCTGAGTGAAGATCACAAGACTCCTGAGATGATCTGATCTGTGATGGAGACACACTTCTGTGAAACTGCTAGAGGACTTCAGCACAGGGCACCTGGCATCTCTGCCCTCAATGATCCCTGTTAAAGTCCGAAATGAACCACACTTGGACATACAACCTGAGCTTTGGGGTGCCTACAGATCCTGTGGAGCCAAGGGCTGGACTCTCACGAAATGGGCACACGATAGTGGCTGTTTTTCTTGGATTTATCTTGTTTTTTGGTTTCTTGAATAACTTGATTGTCCTCATCCTCTTCTGCAAGTTTAAAACCCTCCGTAACCCAGTCAACATGCTCCTCCTGAACATCAGTATCAGTGACATGTTAGTGTGCATCTCAGGCACTACTCTCAGTTTTGCATCTAACATCCATGGCAAATGGATTGGAGGGGAGCATGGTTGTAGGTGGTATGGATTTGTCAATTCCTGCTTTGGTAAGAGTTCAGTGATAATTCTCTTATTCTTTTTAGCACAGGTGCATGAAGCAACTTGATCAGTGAGCTCACTGCTGCTCTGTGGTAAACAGAAGGATGCTTTAATTGTCTTGTTATGGCCAAACACAAGTGAAAAATATGAGTTAAAACATTTTAACCAATGAATTTATCAAAGAGTAGCACAGATCTGATGTTTCTTAACATATCCCATTTTTTAAATAACCTGTTTTTAAGAGTTAATGGCATCTAGAAAGAGGCAAGCCACTGGAAGAAGTTTGACAAAATGTATGAACATATCTAATACTTCCCTCATTTTCAGAAAAAATTGTGCCAACGCTGAGCTACAGACTCCTCAGTGCTGCTTCTGTCATGAGCAAAACCTCCTGAAAGTACTCCATTTACTAGTTGTAATTGTCTATCAATCTATAGTATGAATTCCCTCATCTCCCAGATAATGACAGTTGTCATCATTAGATGCTTTCTGTTCTCCCCAAAGCAAAATCTTTATTTTTAAATTACACGCTTGCAGATTCAATAGCAAATTAAGTCAGAGGAATGGATTTGTCGAAAGTAGTCAAAGTGTGCATCAGATGTGGTAAAACAGCATCCAGCATTATTCTCCTGTCCAGACAAAACTTTTCCTGCAACGAGCATTTACACTGCTAGATTTAAGTGTTTTAGCTGACAATTACTGTAATTATTAAAAAAAGATAAATGAAAAAGCACAGAAGGCAGCCTTCATCCCTCCAAGGTAGCCTGTTGCTTTAAGAATTACATCACCAAGCAGTAAGCCCTTCCTGGATTTATTCCTACATTTAAGAAAAGGCCCACTAAAGCATAAATTGTGTTGTGGGTGTACATCTAAATGTGATCCCTATCTCACCCAGACAGAGGGACCTGGAATAGCTTCCTCCTGCAGTAGGTCTGGGCTTTGGTGTCACTAGGACAGGACCAGTGCATCCCTGGCTCTTCTCGCACCCTGGAGTTGCAGTGCGTCTTGTGCAGGCACTTTGGCCTGAGAAATTTTACTGCAGCCCCTGCTGTAAAGCCAGGCTGTGGATCCAAGCCCTCATTTTCTACCTGAATTATAAGCTCTTGCTGCTTCATAGAGTCACAGAATGGTTTGAATTGGAAGGGACCTTAAAGACCATCTAGTTCCAACCCCCTGCCATGGGCAGGGACACCTTCCACTAGACCAGGTTGCTCAAAGCCACATCCAGCCTGGCCTTGAACAATTCCAGTGGTGTGGTCTCTGGTACCTGTCCTCAAACATGTGCTCCACTGATGACAGTTAATTCAGCCTGGCAGTCTTCCCCTGGGAAACTGCTGCTTTGCCCAAAGTGAGCCTTCAGAAATTAGGAGTGTTGTATAATATAAAAGCATAGACTTTGGCCATCCAAAAGTAGACCCCATTAGCAACAATACCTTGGCTTGTTTTGGCAGGATGGTCTTGGCGGGCTGGTTTTGCTTTCATCTGTGCAGAGCAGAACATGTCGTCTCTTTCCACATCTTTTTCCATTTTTGTGAATTTCATGAATTCCAGTATTTCAGTAACCAGTCTTCGCAGGAAGCAAGAGGCTAGAACTGGATTCCATCATTTGATTTTGCCTCCTATTAATTATTTAAGAGCGTAATGAGAGAATAACATTTGAAGGGAGGGTAGAAAAAGGTGTGTGTTTAAGGGATTAGGAGAAAAGGTATTTTGAAGGTACCCTTCGAGCCTGCTGACTTCTGTCAGGATACCTGTATGTTACCACCCCAGGAACTGTGGAACTAAACCAGCAAATGGGTAAGTGTCACCTGGGATGACCTGCTTATGGAAAAATTCTTCTAAATCAGATCTTGTGTATAAATCAGGTGGATGGCAGGAGTGCAGATTTCTGTGCTACTGTAATACCTGTGTTCATGTGACAGTTTCTGGTATAATTCTTTGATTAGATCATCAAGGAACAAGCAAACAAACAAAACCACAAAACCCAGAATGCCAAAGGTGACCTCAGCTCCCCTGAGTGGTGTTGGTGCTGTCAGTAGGGTGGCCTGGGTGGCCAAAGCAGCCTAAATTCAGGGAGTTACTGAACTGTGCGGATGGAAACTTCTCATGACAGTGTTAAAAAAATTCTTGTGCAATTCTTTTCTCAAAGTGTTGCCACACTCACAACATCTTTTCTTTCATTAGTATGTACACAGGGCATATTGAAGAAATTTGCTTGTAGAGTTAAAATTAAAAGATGATCACTGGAAAATAACAAGTAAAAAGAAAATAATAGTAGCAGGTTGCCTAACATTGATATGTCTCCCTAGACAGATTGTATCTGTCGATAAATATCATTATTTATCATGTTTTTTGAATTTTTTTATTCCAAAGTATGCTAAAAAAGAGCTACTGCAGGTCTGCAGTGTGTCAATGGCTTTTGCAGTTCTTCATAGCACTTGAAAACAGAATGCTTAGGCAATATAATTTTTTTTTTTTTTTTGCATTCAGTGTATGCTATAAGCATCACAGACTAACAGGGATCCACTGAATTGAATGGTTAATTTTTTTTTTGATGGCTATTGGAAAGCAACTTGGAAGAGTTTTGAGCTTTTTATTGAGACTTGCAGGTATAATTGCTAAAAGAAAAAACAAATAGCACCTCATTCATTGTAGAATTATTTTCCTTGTCTTCTGTGGACTTTGGAAAAATAGCAGAAAATTTACTAAAGTGATTCAGAAATGCAAGAGGCAGAAAATCAAATATATTCTGTGTCATAATGTGGTGGGGTCCCCCTGGCTGGAGGTCAGGTGCCCACCGAAGTTGCTCTGTCACTGCCCTCCTCAGCTCGGCAGGGCAGAGAAAATATAACAAAAGGCTCGTGGATCGGGATAAGAACAAGGAGAGATCACCCACCAATTACTGTCACAGGCAAAACAGACTTATCTTGGGGGAAAATAAATTTAGTTTATTGTCAATCAAATTATGCGTAGAAGAGAACTGAAACCAAGTCTTAAAACACCTTTCCCCGACCCGTCTCTTCTGGGGCTCAGCTCTGCTCATGATTTCTCTACCTCCTCCCCCCAGCAGCGCAGAGGGATGGGGATGGGGGCTGTGGTCAGTCCATCACACGGTGTCTCTGCTGCTCTTTCCTCCTTAGGGGAGGACGCCTCACAATGTGTCCCTGCTCCAGCGTGGGTCTCTCCCATGGGGTGCAGTCCTTCAGGAGCAGCCTGCTCCAGCGTAGGGTTTCCATGGGGTCACAAGTCCTGTCAGGAACCTGCTCCAGCACAGGCTTCCCACAGGGTCACAGCCTCCTTTGGGCATGCCCCTGCTCTGGTGTGGTGTCGTGCCTGGGCTGCAGGTGGGTCTCTGCTCCCCCGTGACCCTCCATGGCTGCAGGGCACAGCCAGACTCACCATGGTCGGCACCACAGGCTGACAGAGAATCTCTGCTCCGGTGCCTGGAGCCCCTCTTTGTCCACTAACCTGGGTGTCTTCAGGGCTGTTCCTCTCACATCTTGCTCCCCTGCAACTGCTCCTCTCAGTTTTTCCCCACCCTTCTTAAACACATTATCCCAGAGGTGCTACCACCTTTGATGACGGGCTCGGCCTTGGCCAGCGGTGGGTCTGTCTTGGAGCCGTCTGGGATTGGCACTGTCAGACATAGGGGAGGCTTCCAGCAGCTTCTTGCAGAAGCCACCCCTATAGCCTCCCGCGACCAAAACATTGCCGTGCACATCAGCTGGTGGCTTAAGAGTTCACCAACTGGTGCAGTGTAGTTACTGAGGATAAGGAAGCTTTTTGTAAGCGAGAGGATTTTTTGACACCCTATTAGTCCATTTTAGATCATAGCCTTTGGCCTGATCACTGTGACTACTTTGTGTAGCAAAGCTGATTAGATTTACAAACATAAATGCAAATGCCACAAAGACGACAACAACCTATAATGAGGCTGTGGTATAAAAGGAGCATGTAAGAACACTGAAATGGCAAAGCTGTATAGGCTGGGAGGAGAACTTAGTTATTTACACTTTCTCGCAATCCCTTACCGGCACTTAGAAAGAAATGATATCATTTGTATTTGCTAAAAAGTAGCATACCCTCCTTCGTGCCTCATGTCTGGTTTTGGCCCGTCAAGGCTAAGAGGAATGGTCCTAATGCTGAGGGTCCAGAATAGAGATGTGCAGTAGGAAAGGTGCTTAAGAAGAACTAAAGTTCACCATCAAGCTTTGTTAAGAATAAACACTTCACTATTCTTATCTGTTGCTTCTTTTTTTTCTCATGGGATAGATCCTATCCTGCTAGGATAAACATCAGTATAGGTCCAGGATTTCAGATGGTGTTACAGTAAATTCACTGGCTTCATTAGAATTGCACTTTCTTGTACCAAATGAAGATACATACCTTCTTTATTAAAAAAAACTTCAGTATTTTCCTAAATAGTGAAGAAATTTTAAGTGGGCAACTAATCTTCATGACTTGGTGAGTATTTGATAATGTGTAAAACACACCTAAGCCAACCTCAAACTGTTAAAATAGTTTTAAATGCAATTAATTCTTAAAAGGCTTCTGAGAAAGACTGTATTTTAGTGGTTATTTTTGTCCCCTCCCACTTTGTTTTGTGATGCTATGAAGGCCCCCTTTTTCCTGTTTGAAACCAAATTGAGAGTGAAGGTATTATCCCCTGGGTCTGTGGCTATATGAAACCCGAGCCAGTGAAATTAGGAAGCTGAGATTTGTTTCAAATGTAAATGCATGGTGAGCGATCACTTTGTTTTTCTCTAAAGTGTTTTTACCTTTTTTAAAACCACTGTAACTGTTGCCCTGGGTGGTGATCTGGAAAGCAGAACTGATTCTCCTCCCAGCAATATCGACAGTGCAATGGACATTGATGTTGCTTGCTGTGGAATTGAGCTGTAAGCCCTTTCCTGGGCAATCCATTGCCTACCCAAGGCACATAAAACCATGACCCAAGAGCCAGCACAGGGGGTTGCCATGGGCGCAGTGGAAAAAAATATGCACAAACTGTAGGTGTTCGGTGTATATACTTGCTGCTTTCCATATGTCTGCTTTGTGATTACAAACCATTCACAGAAAGTAGAAGTTTTAGAAGCTAATGGGAAGTGCAGAAGCTGATCAATAAGCATTTAATGGTTATTTTAAGGAGAATACTAAATATCATGATACCGGCTATGGAAATGTAAGAGCTGTTGGGTCTTGAGGTGAGGGAGCATTAGGTATGGAGCTAGAGGAGGAACATGGCTGGGCTGTTCCCAGTGTAGATGATTTTACCCTGGTGCTGTGCATGTTTGCAGCTCTGTCAAGTAGGTCACTGTAGTGGAAACTGCACATGTCACTGAGTTGAGGAAATGGATGGATTTGCTAAATTTGCTGCCATTACCCACCACTTAGCCATGGTTTGACAGGTTCGTGGTTATACATTTAAGCAAACATGGAAAGGGACGGGCACATTTTCCCAGCTGAACTCTGAGTAAACTTTGCAAGCAAGCTGAAATGAGAACTGTTAAATTCATCATGAAATGATTAGGCATTAGATTTTAATTTAGAAAAATTACATTATTTAGTAACACAGTCCCATAGAGAATGTATATACACAAGTGATACACCATTTTAAGATGAAGTTTGTCATGCAGCTTTGACCATCTCACACGTAATCTCTCCAGTGTGTTATTAAACACTTCAAATTTCTGGACAGGTGAAAACTTTCAGAAACATTTAATCTTTTCCCAATACACTTGCACTAACGTAGACTTCCCAAACATGTAGGACAGGCAGAATTTTGGCTCAGATGACTTCTGGAGTACATTTTCAGTATTGCTACTTTATACCATGCCATATTTAATTAAATATTAAATAGATTAATACATATGGGAAAGATGAAGCTTTCTCTGGCTCAGAAAATCCAACACTAGATTCTAATGCTGGAAAAGTTTCAAGGCATATCACTTAGCAAGGATATTTTTGTGACTGCTAACACAGGGCAGGGCTACACTCTTAAACCTGTTTGAACTGAAGTAAGGCTCTTATGTCCATTGGTAAACAAAGGTCCTGTCTAAATGAGGAATTTAAAACTAATCTTTTTAGAAACCCCCTAGTACTCAACTATATGGGTAGATAATCTTTTCAGTCACATTAGGGTAGTTATTTATTGATTTGTTCCCTTGTAAACTGCCAGAGAACACTGAATAAGAAATGGAGCTGCTCATGATTTTGTTTTAATGTTCCATGTGATCTTAAACAAATAATTTTTGTCTTAATCTTTTGCCTTGATTTTATATGCTGTGGCTTAGAGTCACTGCACTGAACTAAATTACTTAAGTTTAGAGTCCAGACTTCTAACATACTCTCCACTTATGAGATGCGGCTGAGACCTTGGGTTAAATGAGTGAGTCTCCAGTGAGAAGATGATACATTTATTTCTAGGATTAAAGACACAATCTCCCTTGACTTGATCCTGCAAGAACTCAAGCCTGAATTTTCCTGAGCTCCTATACAGCACGTGCTCACCTCCCAGTGCAAAACCACTCTTAGCAGCTCCTCACCTGTCTGCTGAACATGGATAGCTCCTTTTCCAGTGGGCTTGGGATAGGATTAAAAGTGATATTTCTATAAATAAAGCTGATAGCAAGCACAGCTAATCAGTAATGTTTATATATATAAAAAATGTTTATATATATATAAAAAAAATATAGCTCTGCATCAGGCTCCCAGAATGTTCTCTCTCTGAAATGCATAGACTCTGTTATGCCTGCAGTCAACATGACTGGAGAGTGGATAGAGAGCAGCTC
>NW_010263489.1:0-2413 GCF_000690775.1 Eurypyga helias
CCAAACCATTCTGTCATTTTATGATGAGGACCTATTTCTGGCAGGTTTAGGGACATCCTTCCCTTCAAATATCTTGCATGTTTGCACAGTTTTGATTCTCTTCCTCTCCCCCCACCCCCACATTTTAATTCTCTTTTCAAAACACAGAATGTTTCAAAGTCTTAGCAATGTTCTTGCTTACACAACTTTTAAAACAGTGTTGTCTATGAGGTCTGCTGAATCTTACACTTTAAACTATATGGGCTGAAAAAAGTCCCCAAAATCACAAACTCCTGTTCAGGTTTGCAATGGTCTGCTGGAACATGGATAGATAAAATGCAAGTGTTTCTGCTTGTTTTAACCATGGCTAAATGAGACTAATAAAGAAACAAGACTCCTGCAGTTGCTTCAAATTAAAAATAAAACAAAACAAAACCCCAAAACACTTCCTTGTGCAATAGCATAGAAGGGAATACTCGTTCATTTGCCTCTGCCACAAGTTTCAAGAAATTGTGCCAGAAGGTTTATCAACAGAATTGATAACTTTGTCATCATGGTTTCATATTCCAAGAAGGAACAGTTGGCAAATAGGATTGCCTACATATGATCGATGTCCATCTCTCATACCTCTACTGAAATATTGCATTGCAAACCCTGTGTGAGTCCCGTGGAAAATGGCTGAGTTTGGTCACAGAGCTAAGTGGGCCTGTGGCACAGCCAAAAATGTGACACAATGTGCAATAGTGACTAAGAGTGGACTTGAAATCTTAGCCATAACCCAGGAAGATGTGCAGGGCTGGAAAAAAAAGGAAGATACGAATAAGCAGTAAACAGTGAAGTTTGCAAATTACTGTCAGTCAGGCATGGTGTTTACTTGCTGAGAAGTATCAAGTTGTGGAGATATTTTGATTAGCTTCCCCAGCAAAACATCACTCAAAATAACAAAACTAAAGAACCTTAAGACCATCCTCTGCCAGTCTTTTAGACTACATTTTTCAGGCAGAAGCCTTTCTTGGCTATCTGGTTAAAAGCTCTTTAGCTGGCTTGCCATATTATTCAAGTTATTCTATGGGTAGCCCTAAACCCCAAAATATTCTAATTTTGGTCACCTAAATGTCAAGGAAGTTGTCAAAGCTTTTCTAAAATGCCTAAACATCAACCTTCAGCCCAAGCTTACAGTAACTACCTGTCACAGGGTGAGCAGTTTGCACCCATTCCACTTCTGCCTTTATGCTGATGTCCCAATATACAGCTCCCACTAGAATGCCATTGCTAAGTAGGTGAGATACAGGAGGTGAATTGAAATCAACACCAGCCAGATGACAATGATGAGTTTGAATCTGCTCACCTTTGGACCAGTCTCTAAAGATGAAGAACTGATGCGTGACTGAATTAGAATTCAATCACTGCAAAACAGTAAATGTAATGTTTAAGTTGAACTCAAGTTTCATCTGTAGATAGACTGGTAGAGGAGAAATGTCCCATAAGAAACGAGACAAAGATACACTTTTCTATCCTGACTTAGTAGCAGCAGCTAGAACTGGATGTGGGTCAACTGCTTTACACAATACTGATCACTGATATTTGAAAAAGTGGGAAGTCTTTGACCAAAACCACTGTAAATGAAGGTACACTTAATAGATACTCTCCTATGTGTACCAAGTTTTTTACAGGAAGAGGACAGAAAAGAAAGTCTTTATCTCAGAAAATTTACAGACTAAATAAATTCCAGAGAAATGCAATTATAAGATATGCAATGATATGACAAGCATCATGTAGAAATGAGAGCAGAATTAAAGAGTACTGTGAACTCTGGGGTTAATAAATTCTGTGTTTCTATGTGTGTCTCATGTTGACTGGCTTGGTGTCAAATAAAGCAATATGGTGACAGAAACCTCCTCCTTATTTGGGACGTAGATCAAATCTCCATTCTACTACAGATTCTCCAGGGTACTGGAGAAATGAGTTCACACTGCAGGTTCTTTTTCAACAGGGAACCTGCAGGGACTTTCTCCTGTGCCCAGCTGCCCACTTTAAGGAAAGAATAAATGATATGCTGTTGTCAAATCTGACTGAAAGTGTCTGACTAGTTCACAAGTTCTTAAGGAGTTGGCAGACAGAGTATCACTAAATAAGCCTTGTTTTTGTAGGAAAAGAAGCCAAAACCAACTGAGATTGTATAATGCTACCATGCTGAAAGAAAAATTCTGTAGATGCTTTCTCCGCTCCTATACAACACTCCCCTTCTCCTTCCAAGTGGTGGATGCCCGATCCCTGGAAGTGTCCAAGGCCAGGCTGGATGAGGCTTGAAGCAACCTGGTCTAGTGGAAGGTGTCCCTGCCCATGGCAGGGGGGTTGGAACTGGATGCTCTTTAAGGTCCCTTCCAACCCAAAACAGTCTGATTCTACGAACCACATACATTTTTGACACCTC
>NW_010263489.1:2468-22225 GCF_000690775.1 Eurypyga helias
TTAAGAATCTGCATAATTTGTCATTGAATGAAATTTTATTTTCTGTAAATGCTAACATCTTTATAACAAAATCACAGGATTACAATGCTTTGTTTCTTATCACGTACATACTGAAACGGCCAAAAAAAAAGCCAAAGCCTCTGATATTTATACTGAGAAATTAAAATATGCTTCATTTCACTTACATAAGCCCATGTAATTCTCATCTGACATGTGAAACAGGTTTTTAAAAGGTCTCCCATTATATTGAATTACAGATATAAAAAACTACTAGTAGTATCTTTATCTGCAAATTTTAAAATATTTTCCACCTACTGATTGGATAAAGCAGATTTTTACCTTCTGATTTGCTTGATGTAATTGTGGTGTGCTGAAAGCATAAAGTAGTTCATGCCAACATTTTCAAAAGCATCAATTAATTGGTACTTCAGGTTGGGGGTGAGATGGAAGCCTGCAGAGGTCCATTTTTTATCTGTCATGCTTGGTAATGCCATCTTGTCCATTACTAACAGAGAGTCTTTTGACTTTCACTCTTGCGTAACTTCCAGAGATGGATCTCTAATGCAAAAGCCACAGTAATTTCTTTACCAAATCACAGAGGTGATGACAGGACTTCTTTTATATGGTAAGACATTAAAAAGAAGAGATTTATCTTGTCACAACAGAAATTTAGGAAGAAGCCAGACGCTAATGAAGTGCAGAGAAGTGCTTGTTGGAAATGGACAGGTGAAAATGTGTGCTTGAGAAGAGATTGTATATGGAGGGAGATAGAAGGATCTTGTAGATGTTACTTGATGCTGAAAACTGCTGCTGCTATAACTTTAAGCTCTCTGCTGGCTTTCTACACCGAGCACCAATGACTGAGGGCCAGGACTTTGGGACAGCCTGCTCAGCTATCCATCCTTACAACAGATAAATGGAAAAAGGACAGTGTCCTTGCAGTCCTCCTTGATCCTGCATATCTCTGGTTAAAGACAGCCATCTTTTGCAGAATTTTATTTCTTCAGCTGTCATTGGCGAGCAAGAAGTTTGAGGAGGTCAATAAATGCCTTTCCAGGGATGGAATAAATGACAGCTTTCCTGCGACAAAAACTTTAACCAAAGGAGAAACTGAATTTCATTAAATCTACTTCTCAGTTACCAAACCTCATTTCCTGTCTCAGGACACAAACTTACTCGTAATTGTTCTGCCAAGTCTTACTAATGTAATCAGCATAACCAACATTTCACACTCCCTCACATCAACATACCAGTTCCACTAATAAACATCTGAAAATAAAGACAGATTACAGAACTGATAAGCTTTCTATCCATTGAAAAAGTGTAGGTGTTAAGAAAAAGCAATTAGACTTAGCATATCAACAGCATACTTGTCACAATAAAAAAAGGATATTTTTTTTTCTTTAAAAGGTGTAGATTTTGGTAAATGCTCATTTTTGGTTGGCAATCTGTACCTGTTCCTGCTTTGTTACAGGTAAGAATTAGAGTTTAGAATCAAAGATTCTGAGTTCAACTTGAAGAGACACTGTTAAGAAATGTATTGAAAGCCAAAGATTACTAATAGGCAAGTTCCATGCATGTGGTATTCTTCCTAGTTTATTTGATAAAGTAATTTTGTATTTCATAACTTGAGATGACACTGGACTGTACACACAGAAAGCAAAATATACCTTGCAACACCTCTTATATATTCACCTACAGATGCACCAAGGCTTATGAAAATCTTACTATTCATTTAAAACCTAAACCAAGTGAAAAGAGATGGAGGATAATGGCCCACAGGTGAAGTATGATTGTGGTTAGAAGAGAGGAGAAAGGGTGGGGATTGCATCAGAACAGTTTGAACCAGGTTTGTTTCCTTTGTGATGAAAACAAAACAACAAAACCCCAAGGAGATTTCCCCCCTTGGGATTAACACACCCTGGTACCTGCTAGAACGTTTCAAACATATGCACATTTGCATACCACCCACATACGCAAACAAAAAAAGCTGTTTATATAACAATGATGCAAGGAAAAAAAATTGCACAGGAGAGCAATGCCTTATATAAAGAAGATATGACATCAAGAGACATGCCGACACGTTTTTGTGCCAGAGACAAAAGTCAAATGTTCCTTTTGAGCACGCCTGACATCAAGAGATTGCCGGAAGTTCAAAAGCTCAAATACGGATTTACAAGAATATGACCTCAAAAAGCTTGGAGAATACATTGACTTTTCAAATGACTGCTCGAATAATGAAATGCCTTCAGCAAAAGCTCATTCACTTTGAACTGTTGCAGTTTGGTGTTGGTATCTGAGCAGCACCTGAAACTTTGAGGCTGATCAGCAGGTGGCCTGAGCAGGAGATGTATATTTGATTGGGCACAGGGCTGGGATTCTTTCAGGAGGCAGCTGACCATGAGGTACAATGTGAGAAGCGTGGGTGACCTTAAATTTATTTCTCAAATTATGTTCCCTGGCCTCCAAGGTTCCCATTTAAATCACTACAGTCACTGACACACGGCTGCTGAGGAGTGGATGGAAACATCTGTCTCCTGCCCTCTCCAGGCAGTGGCTTGTGTGATCTTTACAGATCTCCCCCACAACAGTGTGCTCAAACACCGGGTTGCAGGTACCTTTACTTTCTGGAAGTGCAATCTGGAGACCACAGAAGGAGAAGTGTGCTTTTCAGAAGACAAGCAAAGTTTTGTGGAGACACAAGACACGGACAGGAAATTGAAATAAAGGGACAGACTGAGGCAGCCTCCTGAATAATAGCCCCAAGAAGCTCAAGAATGGCTGCTGCGATTCTCTGTGTAGGTCAACAGCTTTACAACTGTGAGAAGATTGGCCAGGTTGAAGTCTCAGATAGTTGTATGTGAGTCACACAGAGGGCTGTACAGCAGCTCTTCAGACCACATGAATCATCAGGAGTGACAGGGAAGCTGAAGCTCAGATGGAAGTTCCTGGAGGGAGCAGAGAGCAGCATGATGTCAGCTGAAAGGGCTACGAGACTCATTTCACAACCATAAATTTGTCTTCCCATATTTGTGTTGCTAAGTGAATAAATCCTCACTTCTTGGTAGGCTGAGAGGAAAACCCAGATTTTTTTTTTGGGGAGGGGGAAATGACTGAGCCCATGCCACAGCCTATGCCTAGCCAAATGAACAAAGAAAAGGATATGGCTGAATGATTTCAAAAAAGGCTGATGATCAGAAGAACGGACAAAGAATTGCTGTGTTACATCTACAGCAGATGTTCTCCCAGAAGTTCAAAATACTTCAGGAGGAAGAAAGTCACCTAGCCAGAACAGGTTAAACCTTGCTTTGTGGTGAAGACATGAGTGCACGTAGATGGTATCTGCCCCGGGAATTCAGCTCTTCACAGTTTTATACTCAAGGTATCTCACTGAATGCTCTAGCTATCTGGCTGAATTAATATATCCCTGAAGTGTGAAATGCTCCAGGTCCTCTTCAGTCTGGCACACAATACTGCTGGTTTCCACTGCCTGCTCGTCTCCTTAAATGACGTTTTTCTTTCCAATTCAACATCCATCCCCTGACGACAACTCTCTCAGACAATAGTCACACAAAACTTCTGGCTTGGTTTCTTCCCAAAAGTGTTTTCTGTGGAAAAACTAGCTGTCAGGAATGGCAGGAATTCTCTGGCTGAGCCACTGGTCATTGTAAAGAAATTTAATTTCCTGTTTGCTTAATGCCACAGTCCCAGCCAAAACAAAAGGTAATTTTCTTTAAAAAGAAATTAAAAAATAATAATCCATGAGAGAGTTCATACGTCTGCTGGCACCAGGAACAGACCTGCATATCTTGACAAATTAAGGGCTCTTTATGGCTGTCTAGTACCCTATAAAACAGGATTTGAATCACCGCTGCACACTTGCAAACAACAAGCTGTGAGAAGCAGCATGATGTTAACCATTATTCTTGCATAAAGTCAGGTTTTATGGAAACTGCAGGAAAATAACGCATGATTGGTGAAGAGAATTATAAACACGCTCAAGTGACCTGCAGCTCAGGTGTAGAAAACCACATATATCACGTTGTTTTGCCTTGTGTGTTGGACAAGAACATCTGTGTTTTGATAGCATAGGTCTGTGACAGACTTAGAGGCATCCAATCAAATATGCTTGAGATTCCCGCCCTGCTGTGGGAAAGATCAAAGTGGAGTCATGAACTACGCCTGCGTGAATACCTCAAATACAAGTGAAAACGCTTGACCCTCTAGCATGGACTGAGCTCTGTGATGCCTGTGTCCCTGCTTGTGTGCTGCTTTGGGAGCCCCTTAGTTGGCGAGGTAACAAAAGTAAATCTACTCTTTGCATTTCATCTGTGGTTTTGTGGTTGTTCCCGCATTCTGCTTGTGATAGCTCACACACTTGGCGCAGTCAGCGGGATCCAGGAAAAGCCATGCCATGGCTGGCAATGAAGTTGTGGAGTGGGGAGGCCATGACTGTGACTCCCCATATTCCAGGAAGGGCAAGTACGGAACGCTGAACCACAGGGGTCACTTTCCTGGCTACATGGGCTCTGCTAGAAGCATGGCCTGAAACAGATGATGGGGCCATGGTTACCCCTAAGACAACTGAAACAGCTATGTGTGGATTACCTTGGAAATCAGCACTGGATTCTTCTCACAAGTTAGAGAGGAGATTGGGATGATTACTAGTTATCAATTTCTTGTGGTTTAGCTCCAGCTAGCAAAACACCACAAAGCTGCTCTCACAGATACCCCTTCCTCTCCTCCAGTGGAGAAGGATAATTGGAGGAAAAAGACAAGGAAGCTCATAAAATTGAGATAAGAACTACTTACTAATTTAATCTAAGTGAATATATAAAAATACTACTAATAATAAGTAATTAAAATAATAGAAAATAAACCATGATACAACTATGATAAAGTTGCTGACCACCCACTGACCAGTGCACAACCAGGTGCTGAGAAGTGAGAGTCAGAACCAGAGAGCTCGAGAGCCGCAGCCCAAGGGCTGTCACGGCAGATTCCGAGAAAACCCTATCAGTGATAGCACGACCAGGAAAACTAAACAAACTCCCCCCCTCCCTCATGAACGAGCCCAGCACAGGATTTAGCAAAGCAGCTAACACAGGAGTCAGGGAGGTGTACGGGAGTAAACGAGCAAGAGAGTAAGGGAGAGTGTAATGGCTCCCCGACCCCTTCCTTGCTTTTGCCTTGAGCATGATGTACTTTGGAATGAAATACTTCCTTGGTCAGTTTGGGTCAGGTGCCTGAACTGTGTGTCCCTGCACTGCCTGTAGCGAGACAGTGAGAGCTGGGAATGCAGCTGCAGGATCAGAAGAAGTCAAAGACCTTGAATCTGGTGCAGGCATTGCCCAGCGCCAGCTGAGACCTGATCAGTGCTGCTCTCTGCATCCAGGAACAGCTTCCTAGCAGCCACGGTAAAGAGAGTTAACTCCTTCCTAACTAACCCCAGCACACAGTCTTATTGCTCAGGACAGTGAAGTTGTTGCTTTGCAGAGAAAAATGAGAGAATTGGCAGTCAAAACTTCACAAGATGAAAGGTGATCACACAAGTAATTACTACTCAAGGAGGAGTGTCATGGGCTGCAAGATACTGTAAAACGGTTGATAGTATGCATTGCTAATAAGCAGAGGCAGGGATCGAGTGAGTGGCTGTATGGTGCTTAGTGTACGATCAGGGTTAAAGCAAGACAGTCCTTTTTGGTGCCCAATGTGGGGGGTACAAGGGGTTCAAGGTAACAACAGATTTGATTGGAATGTGCTAGACTGAATTTATACTTGTCATTGCTGTTTAGCTGTTAAGCGGCAGGCTTCCGTGTTTATCATGGGGCCTGCTTGCCTTACTCTATGTAAGAACCTCATGCTCATTAGCAGTTGCTTTTTGCTTTCTCTGCTTGCTGTACTGTTTATCATTACTCCAATGTGCCTGGGAACATTTTGATAGCAGCAGCTCATGTGTTGATTACAAGATTCAATCTGGACAGGGTAGCAGTAACAAGAAGTATCAAGATGCAGCTTGTGAGAGGAGCACTTGCTTCACTAAAATGCTTGATTATGTTAGCAGTCACAAATGCTACAGGTAATGTAGATGCCCTAGAAAATCCCTTGATGGAAATTAGGGCTACATGTTCAGGACCATCTATGAGGGTGAAGCCAGAAAAACTAAAAGCAGTTACATCACAGGTGATGAGGAAACAAACGGGGAACGATCTTGTACAAGCCAGCGTCCCACGGTCAGAAATAAACGGGATTACAACATCAGTTATGTTTTGCCGATGGCAAAAGTTAGCACCTACACAAAAAAGCCAATCGCCCCTGGCCCCATGGCCAACTCTGTGCCCACTCTCCACCACACCTGCCACCTCATGGCAAGGCACTACCTGGCAAATACCAGAACAGCAAAAATGAAGGTTTGGGGTCTCCCAAAATTGCTGCCCTGTAGCCTCCTACCTTGACAGGGACCAATGCCCTTAAGTTTCTTTAATTATAAAGTGGTGTTCTGGGAGGATTTTATACATGTTAGCTCTGGCGAATACTGGAGATGAGGTTACTGTATTACACATTAATATTAATAATAAAGAAACCACATCACAGATTTGTTGACTGGGGGGAAATCTGACTCCTGTCCTCCCAGCTAAGGTTGCCTTAACAACAGGAAATGCCACTCAATTTACCATGACAGTGTTATTGCCCCTATTATAGAGTATATCTTGGGTACTGATGTGCTGGCAGGATGAACGGTTGAAACTTCAAACAGTTGCTTCTGCTTTAGGACTTCACAGGTGGGATTTGGTATTTGATCTATAACAGTGCGGGTTCCCAAAGTGGGATCCTATTGCGATACCTGTGTCTGCCGAGGTGGTTACTGTAAAATAATATCATATTCCAGGGGGAGAGGAGGAAATTGCTCTAACCATTCAGGCACTTCAGCAAGTGGGAATTGTCAAGGAAACCATGACTACTTTTAATAACCCTACATGGCCTACTCAAAAACCATGTGGCACTTGAAGAATGACTGTAGATTATAGAGAATTGAATAAAGTCACACACACACTTGCAGTTATGGTACCAGACATGGTTACTCTTATAGAAAAAAAAAAAATCAGCAAAGATTTACAACTCTGGAAGGTGGTGATAGATCTTGCTAATGCTTTCTTTCCAATAGCCATTACATACTTATAAAGTATGTGCACGTAATTGTGCTGTTTGTATACAGCTGCACTTAAGGGCATTTTACAGGACATAGGAAAATATAAACTGGGGTCAGTGGGCCTTCAGCACCTAGAAGGTCAATTATGTGGGCCTCTGACCCTGCCAAGGAGGTGGCGATGTGTATTCACTGCTGTGGATACAGTGTCAGGACTGGTTTTTGCTAAATAAGATAACACAGGTGAAACATTAGAAGAACTCATTCATCAGTAAGAACCTCCTCACCAAATACAAAATGACCAAACAACACACTTCATTGGACATAATGCCCAAGACTGGGCTCAAAGGCCAGGGATGGATTGGATGTTCCATCTTGCCTGTCATCCCCAAGCTAATGGATTGATTGAAAGAATGAATGGGATGTTGAAGGAACAATTAAAAAGTCTAATTGGTACCAAAACTTTACAACAGTGGAGTTCACATCTTACTAAAGCGTGGTTTTTTTGTTTGTTTGTTTTGCTGTTGTTTAAATAGCTGGAATATCCATAATCAAACACCTTATGATTACATTGTAACAATTTTGTACCTCAAGTACAAAACATGGTGAGGATTGAAATTCTTCCAGGTGGTATCTCTCCCAAAATGTTAACTACAGAGGAGACAGAATTGTTTACATCAACGTATTGCAGGGGGTAACCATGACCTATTAGTCTAGATGTGGAGATTCATATAATAACCCCTGAGAACGCCATATGGTTCTGTACCCCAATTTTTCTTATTTTACATCCTCTGTGGATATCAGGTTCTCAAGATCTTGTATTTCAGGTACCTTCAAGAAATACCCATGCCTTATCTGAGGAGATAACATCAGAACGTGTTATTGGTGTCGTGAACCCATCAAACTGAAGTTCAAACTGAAAAAGTGCAAGCCATGGCTCTTCAATCTGTGTGGAAAATTACCCCACATCAGGTTATTAAACCCAGAGTGATATTAGCTGACGAAGCTGGAGCAACCGTGTATGTATTACTGGAAGAAGATCACACTCCTGTTTTGCTCCCTTGTCACAGTTTGGCCTGTCATGCTTTCTAGTCTGGTACTACAAGCACATACTCTGGATACATTTCTCCAAGATCAAAATGTAAATATTTCAATTTGGTTGGCCTCTACTATAACTAACTCATCTGCCTTTTTTATTGAGAGAGGATTATCAGCTGCAGATCTTTTGACAATATGTTTCATTGTCCTGTCAACCCCACTATTACTGTAATAATTCTGTATTAATTGTGCTAAGTATTTTTGGTATCAGCATTCCTCATTGTTATTTTTTTCCTCAGCACTTTCCTCCTGTATGCCAAGAAATATTACAAAATCGATTGCTGGTGGACTATCTCCTTCGACACCATAACCACTGCTCCGATTCTGAATTCAGGTGTTGCTTCCAAATGACCGATGAATCAGCCAGCATAGAGGATGACATACAGTGTCTCCAGGACGTACTGCATCACATGAAGCAGTCCACTGGTGATGCCTGGCTGGCTGAGTGGTTTAATTCCCTGACAGGATGAGTGGAACACCTGATTCAAAGTATTATTCTAGAGATATGTTTATTCCTTTCGCTATATGTGATTATTATGTGCCTCAATTACCCTGCCCTACACCCTGCAAGCCCAAACGGACACCTCCTGCTTTGCCAGCCCCAGTGGAAATGGTCCCTTGAGCAAGGGGGTGGAATGTGGGAAAATAACAGAAGACTGGGGAAGAGGATTATAAACACGCTCAAGTGACCTGCAGCTCAGGTGTAGGAAAACAATTTATTAAGTGTGGCTTAGCCTTACATTTTGGACAAGAACATAATCTCTGTTTCAGTAGCATAGGCCTGTGATAGACTTAGAGGTACCCTATCAAATATGCTTGAGGTTCCCGCCCTGCTGTGGGAAAGATCAAAGTGCAGTCATAAACTGTGCTTGTGCAAATACCTGAAATACAAGTGAAAACAGCAGGCTCAGTGACCCTCTAGCATGGACTGAGCTCTGTGATGCCCGAGTCCCTGCTTGTGTGCTGCTTTGGGAACCCCCTAGTTGGCGAGGTAACAAAAGTAAATCTACTCTTTGCATTTCATCTGTGGTTTTGTGGTTGTTCCTGTGTTCTGTCTGAGACAGCTTAGAGACCCAGGCAGTCCCTAAGCAGCCATCATCTTATCATTGTGCCCATTATATTAATGAACTTGCTTCTACAATGGAACGCAGCCAGCTACGTCCCTTGCCGACACAGCAGGTAGAAAATCTGTATTACCTTACTTTTTTTCTGAAAGCTAGCCTGCCACTTACAGTTGCAAAGGTAGTAAGTGGCATGCTAAAGGGACATAAGTAGACATGTAATGGGGTTATCCATTTCATGGCTTTCTGTTACTAATTATCTCTACTGAGCAAGAATAAGCTGTTTGCCAGGTAATTACCCACAGGAGTCTCTCTGGGGTTCTGCATCAATTCCGTCCATTTTTAGATCACTGCAGCTGACTCTCACCAGAGAAATGCTGCCTCCTTATGCTAAAGGGTCACAACTCACTTAGACTAGATCGGCCCTCAGCTGGTCTCTGGTTCATGCTTGTGTTCAACAGCAGTTCAGTATCAAATTCCCAACAGGGTGCTTGTGGTTTTGCCCGGCTGTATCCTGAAAGTCTCCATGATGGAGGCTCCAGAGCAACATGTCCCAGTGCTATTATGTGCATCTTGATCTCCCACCCCTCCCCCATATATGAAACCTCTGCAGCCTCCAAGCAGAGTATGAACCATTAACCACTAGCCTTTGAGCCAGTGATCCAGCCAGTTATTAACAAATATAGTAGTCTAACTATGTGGACTGTAGTGTCCTAAGTAGCACATGAGGATGGTTTTGCTAAAGTCAAAGTAGATGATATCGATCACTCTCCCCTCATTCACAAATCTACCCACTTCATCACAGAAGACAGTCAGTCAGTCAATCATAATTTATTAATGATACATCCATGCTTGTTATTCCCAATCACCTTCCTCTCTATGGTCCCAGAAATAGCCTTTGCTAGAAATTATCTATATTTGGAAGACAGGTGGAACATTTGCCTTTCTTAAATTATGAGAGATTTTCTTTGATATCCATGACCTTTTGTTGAGGTTTAATCTTGGCTAGCAATAAAGTACTACACAGCCACTCGCTCACCTCCTTCCCTCCTCTAGTGGGGAAGAATCAGAGGAAGCTCATTAATTGAGATAAGAACTATATAATAAATGCATATAAGTTAATATTATAGTGATACTAATAACATTAACAATACTACTAAACCCAGAACACTAAGTAATTAAAATAATAGAAAATAAACCATGATACAATAGCTCACCACCCACCGACCAATACACAGCCTGGTCCCCAGTAGTGAGAGTCAGGGCCAGAGAGCCCCAGAGCGATGGCAGCAGAGTCCCAGCAAGGCCCATGAGCAAGAGTACGACCAAGAAACCCAACCAACCCACCAACTCAGTAACAAACAGGCAAGCTAGCAAGCTAACAAATGAGCAAGCTAACAAACAAGGATGCAAGCAAAGTAGCTATAGCCCTCTAGCCCACTCCCAGCTTATGCGCTCACCTCCGTCCCTCCTCTAGTGGGGAAGAATCAGAGGAAGCTCATTAATTGAGATAAGAACTATATAATAAATGCATATAAGTTAATATTATAGTGATACTAATAACATTAACAATACTACTAAACCCAGAACACTAAGTAATTAAAATAATAGAAAATAAACCATGATACAATAGCTCACCACCCACCGACCAATACACAGCCTGGTCCCCAGTAGTGAGAGTCAGGGCCAGAGAGCCCCAGAGCGATGGCAGCAGAGTCCCAGCAAGGCCCATGAGCAAGAGTACGACCAAGAAACCCAACCAACCCACCAACTCAGTAACAAACAGGCAAGCTAGCAAGCTAACAAATGAGCAAGCTAACAAACAAGGATGCAAGCAAAGTAGCTATAGCCCTCTAGCCCACTCCCAGCTTATGTACTGAACATGACGTGCTATGGAATGAAATATTCCTTTGGTTAGTTTGGGTTAGCTGTCCGAACTGTGTGTTGCCCCACCCTCTCCTTCCCCCTCCCCCAACTGTTTGTAATGAGAAAGTTGGCAACACAGGTGCAGTATCAGATGCTGAAAAGTCCTTCAATTGGTGCAAGCACTCTGTAGCACCTACTAAAAAACACCTTATCAGTACTATTTTTAGGGCAAATCCAAAACACAGCCTCATGCCAGCTAGTGTGAAGAAAATTTAACACTGTCCTGACTAAAACCAGCACAGCTTTCAAAGATGATAGTGTGTGATGTCATTATAATATCAGCCAGCATGCCAGGGTGCTTCCCTTCTGGTCCCATGCACTTGTATGGGTTGAGATTTTTCAAGAGATCCATGACTTGGAATGAAATTGGTTGGTGAAAAATTTGAATTTGTTGGTGAAAACTGAGGCAAAGAAAGCATGGAGTACATCAGCCTCCCCTGCAGCTGCAGTCACTCAGCTACCCACCCCATTCAGCAATGAGACATTTTCTGTGTTTATTCATTTACTACTAATGTAGCAGTTACAGCTCTTGCGTCCCTTGATGTCCCTTGCAGTTTTGATTCTAAGTGAGATTTGGCTTTCCTAACACAATCACTACAGACCCCTGCAATATTTCAAAATTTTTCTTTTAAAGTCATAGAATCACAGAATGGTTTGGGTTGGGAAGGGACCTTAATGATCATCTAGTTTCAAACACCCTGCCATGGGCAGGGACAATTCTTAAGTCCTGTCCAACATGGCATTGAACACTTTCAGGGATGCTCTTGGCAACTTGCTCCACTGCCTCACCACCCTTTCCAGGAAGAGTTTCTTCTTGATATCCAATCTAAAACTATGCTTTCTAATTTAAAGCCATTGCCCCTTGTCCTATCACTACTGCCCTTGTAAAAAGTCCCCTTCAGGTACTGGAAAGTGCTATAAGGTCTCCCCGGAGCCTTCTCTTCTCCAGGCTGAACAAGCCCAACTCTCTCAGCCTGTTCCCATAGCAGAGGTGCTCCAGCCCTCTGAGCATCTTCGTGTCCCTCCTATGGACTAGCTCCAACAGTTGATAAACCTTTTGATGTTGAGAGCCCCAGAGCTAGACGCAGTACTTCAGGAGGGGTCTCATGAGAGCAGAGTAGAGGGGGAGAATCCCCTCCCTCGACCTGCTGGCCACACTTCACCTGATACAGCCCAGGATACGGTTGGCTTTCTGGGCTGCCAGCGCACACGGCCGGCTCATGTCTGGCTTTTGGTCAACCATTACCCACAAGTCCTTCTCCTCAGGGCTGCTATCCATCCATTCTCTGCCCAGCCTGTACTTGTGCTTGGGATTGCCCCGACCCATGTGGAGCACGTTGCTCTTAGCCTAGTTGAACTTCACCAGGTTGACAGAGGCCCACCTCTCAAATCTGTCAAGGTCCCTCTGGATGGTCTTTTGTAGTCCATTCTTGCTTCTACCTCTTGTATACTGCTTTTTTTTTTTTTGCACTGGAGCTCAGTCATGGGCTATCTGATTAGCTAAGCCAGTCTCCTGATACATTTACTTGTTTTCATGAGTTCAAGAATTTGCTGTTCTTGTGCTAAGAGGAAGTTGCCCTGAAAGACTTGATATGCTAAGTCTTTCAAGCCAAAGCAAATCAATACATGCTATTGTTGTCAGGGTTTAAACTTCTAAAATTTAAATACCCGAATGTAGAAATTTACTAGTGTTAAACAGGGTAGCAACTCCAGCCCTACTGGAAACTTACTTGTTGTGCTATGTGAAAAATCTCAAGTCTTGCATATAAAGTCTCATGCAATACACTTAAAACATTGCTACAAGACTCAGTGACTGTTACATATGCCTACACACGGGTCACATCTCAGTTTGCAGAAAAGATGTCTTCAACATTTCCTGCTTCCGATGCATTGAGCTCATCACATAGCAGGCTAGATGACAGAAACAAGGGTGTGGATCTGAGACCTGTGATTATTAGCTGAGAGTGCTGGTGCAAAGCAACAAATTTCTGAGGCTCGAAACCAAGGCAAAGAGAAGGGAGGAACGGAGGATGAGGAGGTTATGTGCGTTGTACAGCTGAAGCAACAGGTGTAGTAATTCATAGAGAACTCTGACTGGAAACCGATTCTCAATATCTTCCTGTTGTCGCTACAGCTATGAAACCCACAGGGTTTTACGGGGATTGCACTTTCCACTAATACATGCACAATGGAACAGGTCCAAAAATCTTAGGTGCTGCAGGTGAAACAGGCTAGGGCCAATGAGGTCCCCTTTCGGTTTGTTTTTACACTAAGCAACACCAAAAAATTAGGGTATTTCAGAAAAAAATGATTCTGTTGGTAGATCATTATGGTTGCACAGCTGAGGGTGCAAACATTTGGAATGGCTGTAGTCTGATCAGCCTTAACTCTCCCCTCTCTTCTCTTATTATGAAGCCTTATTCACTTGACTCTAATTGTGGGAATTACCTTATTTTTTTCCTTCGGGACTCTAACATTTATATTGATTTTGCACCCAAAATGCCCCAGTTACACTAACTACTGCAAAAGCACATGAAGTATGTGCTATCTATATATGTGAGAGGACAGAGCACAAAGAAATTACATGGGGCATGATTCCTATGAGAAGAGTTGCATGGCATATTCCTTTCACAACTCTCTTTAAACAATCAATGTTTTCTTTAAGATATTCACTGTAAGTGACATTGTAGTGCGAAAAGGAGAGGAAGAAAAGCAGAAGAGCCAAAAACATGGAAGGGACTGGGACTGGTTGCTGGAGTATTCAATCAATAGCAGAGTAGAACAGTTAGGAGGAGGTCCAGATGCCACAGGACAGAGAGCAAATATAGTCAGCTTCCAAAATTTAGAGCCCTCAAATGCTGGAATTTGTCACATTTTCAGGTTATCAAATAAATGGGCAAGACATTACTGGGTGTGTTCTCATCCCAGGCTCTTTTTTGCTTTCAGAAAGGAGCTTGAAAGCCCTGGAAAAGGCTGTAGTCTTGTTCAGTGCAAGTTTCTTCCAACTACTGCCATTCTCTGTGTAGAGTAGAAAAAAAAAAGAATTTGCAATAACTTTATACTGACTTGGAGGGTCTCTAAGGCATCCAAGCAAATGATCTTTTGAAGAAATAAGATAGTACATGTGTAGGATAGTACTGTAGGAAATTTTTTTCCACTGGACAAACATATTTACTGTTTTAAAAAATCCAATGTCCACTACAACAGCAAAAGGAACCAGAACCCTCGCTGAGAAAATACCTTCTGGTTGCCACAGTTATTTATATAAGTTAGCTGTTGTATTGTGCTTTGGATAAAGGCAAGTAAGTCCAGGCTAGAGGCTCTGGAAGAACACAAAGCACCTGCCTCTAAGTACTAATGAAGTGGGAAACACAGCCCATGACCCACACCTCAAGGCTTAGGTCTTACTGTGGCCCAACTTCCAAGGGATGCAAGAATGCAAATGGTTGTAGGGATGGGGTTAGGCCTGGTGGCTGGTACTACACATGAGTCTGTGCTATCAACTAGAATTGAGTGGGTCAGACTTAACAATCACAGAAGCTATTCAAACCAGCAGTCCCACCCTAAAGTGGTATATCTTTTCCCCCAAACAACAGCTTCTCTTCTTGTAGGATGTTTCACTGCTGCTTTATCACTCAGCGATCTTCTTTCCTGTCCTTGGTATGCCACAGATTGCTAGAAGCAAAGAGAGCTTCCCTACTCCCCCACATTTGATCATCCCTAATTACCTTCCCCAATCCATTAAAGAAAATCCTTTCTTCAGAAACCTGGTTTTTTTTCCTGTATCAGAATTGC
This sequence comes from Eurypyga helias, assembly GCF_000690775.1. Taxonomy (NCBI): domain Eukaryota; kingdom Metazoa; phylum Chordata; class Aves; order Eurypygiformes; family Eurypygidae; genus Eurypyga; species Eurypyga helias. The sequence continues at coordinate 17,496 of NW_010263489.1, forward strand.
TTCTCTCTTTCTGTTATGCACATGCGGATACACAAAATGTTCTTACATCATTAAGATGCAAAACACGTTGTTCCTGAGCCAGTGTTTGCAAAAGCAGTGTTTCTAAAGCCAGTATTTCTTGTAGCCAGTGCTTCCTCTGGGCTCCCTAGAGAAAAAAAGGTTTATGGAGTAGATTTCTGCAAAGCCTGATGCTCAAGTCAGTTGTGTGCAACTATTGCCACATATTCCTGGCTTAGAAGCCTTCACTGTGCCATACTCCGTCTGCAGCCTCCACAACACTAGTTAGCTCTCTCAAACCAGAACATGCCTACCTCCTCCCCTCCTTGCAAAGCAGCACAGCTGTAACTAACCCCAAGAGTTGCAGGACTGAAGGAATTTACAAGTGTTAGAACCGGCATCATCAGTCACGTCCCTTGAATATCCTAGCCTCATATTTCCCCTCCTGTGTAAGGTGTTTAATGTTGAATCAATTTACTGAATAGACAGTAAAGTGCATAAACGCACGTGTGTCAGGGTGTTAGGGGAAATCAGGCAAGTGGAGAAAGAGCAAAAGAAGAGAAAGGGAGGAGGATGACTGGAATTATGACAAAACTGGGTCTGGTTCCTGCACAGGCTTCCTTGCACAGCCAGCTGCCATATTCCCTGCTCCTTGTATGCCAGGTGTAAAGTAGGAAGCACACCTCAGCAAGGTGTTGCGAATGTCAACCCACTGGAAGACTGTGAAGTTCCACACCTACAGCAGTAAGCCGTGTAAACAGATCAGGTAGGAAGGAACAGTATCTGTTCCTGTAAAATAGGATAAAGCATGAGTACCAAACAGGGTGAGGCAGCTGGGGCGGGGAAACAGACCAGACAGGAATGGGGAGATTCCTACCAGGAATGAGATTCCTGGTTCATACAGGACTCCTGTCTGTTATTGTTTCCTTCTTTCCCAATCTGTGTTTGAAGCAGGAAGAGAGGAGAAATGGTATGTAATTCAGAACACAGTGCTAGACCCAGGACTTACCAAATCTGCCTTTGATAAGCCTCCAGAACTTTCTCAGGCTTCACTTCCTCCCTACTTCCTCAGCCGTGGATGGTATTTAATAGTGGGATTCAGTGCTTCTTCCACATACTGCACGTTACAGCAGCGTAAAGCCCCTGCTCCTCTAAACATACAGTGCTTGTAAGACTTCACTGACCTAAGCAGGTGCATCTACTAACATTTCCCTCATTTCTTTGCCATGCTTTTCAGGCTGATACTTATTTCCTTTTTTTGCTCGCTCTCAGTGATATTCTACTTTACATCTCTAGCCATATCGTTCCTGTTCTGGAAGAAATCCTAATTAATCCCCTCCTGGGAATCTACTGCTTTAAAAACTGCTTGTTTGCAGCAGGTTAACAATAACTGAATGGCAAGGCTTAGTCCTTGAAATTTGCCACTCAGACTGAAAGCAAATATTTCAGACAACAATGTGGCAAATAGCTAATACATAAAATTATGAGGAGTTATATGTGATATATAAAAGAATACTAGACTAGGTTTGTGGAAGCAAATCCCAAGAAAGGTCTTTTCAATCATTGCACAAGCTTTTTTGCTTTCCTCATCCTACACAAGCCAATGATTGGGAAACACCCATACCAAGGGAGACACCTAAAGCCAGACAATCATTAAGCATGACACTGGGCGTGCCTTCATTAGAGTGCTAGGTGCATGAGATCCCCATTTAAAGGAAGATATAAGATAGCAGTTTATTTGTAAAACAGCGGAGCCCTCCCCACAGTCCACAGTTGTTCTCTAAAGCTTCTGACGGGGATGGGTCAGGTGAGCACTCCAAAATCAACGCCCTCCATCCCCCTCTCACCATCACACCATGCTGTGAAGCCAGCCTTTTTCTAGTCCCTACAAGATTTTCTGCTAATGATCACATCAAGATCCAGAATTAGGACGCTTCAATATAGACAGTACGTTCCCAATCAGAACAGGTATCGCAGACAGACAACATTTAAGATTTGGGTTCTTCCGGCAAAAGCATACCTTTGGTTTTGTGGTTCATTCTTTAGGATGTTACATGCCAACTATTCTACAAAACATTCACAGGTTTCAAAGAGAACAGCTTGAGAAACTCTTAAGCAAACCGACTTGGATTTTAAACAGTACAAGGCTGGCGAGCAGGTGACCGTAAAGTGCAAGCATCGGTTAAACCAACTTTGCAGGGATATAAACATCAAGAAAAGACAGCTTCCCCGTCTACATTTTTTCAGTTATACTTGTAGAGCAATAAGTCGTACTTTAAAAAACACTAGACACACACTTTAAGTTGATAAAACAGCTTTCCTCCAGTAATTAATATATCACAAAGCCAACTACACCATCGGTTAAGCTTTAGAAATAAACTAAAACATGTCAGCATGCATGTGTGTGTTGTGTTTGATATGAATTAGAGGCTAGTTAGTCCACAGGACGAACAGTTCATTGCATGAGCAATCACAACTATCAATGCAGTTCAGGATGTTTAAAAAAAAAAAAATGCAGCATTGTCCCAAGATTATAAAATTTAACACACAAGCCTAATCCATAAAACCTGTTCAGTGGAGACTAAAACCGCCATAAAACTTGCTTAATAAGTAATGTTGCAACTACCTATTTGTTTTCAATATTGAGGCAATTAAGGCAAACAATTAAACCTTACCTTCATTCCTTTAGTAATTCCATTTTTCTTATAGATTCCACTTTTTAAGAGGTTATTCTGTTTCTGATGATGATGATGATGTAGATGTCCATTGCAGACAGCACTGGGATTAGCCATCTGTATAAATTAGTCAGATACTCAGTTCTTAAGGGTGTCTCAGGTCTTTCTACTGTAAAAAAGACAGTAGGATGAGCAGATAAAGTTCTTGGTTAAGGCCTGAAAGGTATCCAACTGGTCTGTCAGGATTTTCCGGGATGAGAGAAGGAACTATCTTTTGCAATATCTTAGAAACTTAAAACTATTTCTTTCATACACCTTCAGCCCCAGCAAGCTAGAATGTGAAATACATAGCAGGAGGCGTACTCTTAAAATCTCTGAAAAATGCTGCTCATTGCTGGCTGTTGTATGAACACTGCTTCTATGAGTCAACAAGAGTGCTGCAGCTATCAAGAAGTGGGAGGATTCAGAGGCGGAGACACTTAAAGATACATTACCTCCTAAATAGCTCGCAGTGAGGAACATTACATTTTTTTTTCTTCTGATTGCACTCACCGTGGAGCTACGTTACTCCGTTTAGAGTAGACTAATAAAATGCTTTGAAAATTTAAATGGAGTAATCTTTAAAATTACATGGCTCATCTTGCTAAGAGTATAAACGGCTGAAAAAAGTAGTATTTCGCTGAGTAGAACAGAGCAACATTTTTTTTTTTCTTATATAGGTAGCATGATAGACACAACATTAACGATGAAAAAAATGAAAAGTGTTTTAGTATCACAATAAAATTCTACCTAGAGCTAGAAACAATATATTTGGTCCTGTCTTACAGATACATGCACATGTGTTTACGAGTGTGAACTGTCCCTTTAAACTCAGTTTGGCCAGTAATGGATAAATGGCATGCCATTATAATTAATGAAAAATAGACTTCTACAAAGTTGATTAATTTAGTTTTAAAACAAGTCTGGCTTTAATCATACGTACTACAAAGCAGGACCAACATGCATCCTTGCTTTTAAGACAATTTATTGGTTGTGGAAATACTCACATATAGCTCACATATTTCAGCTGAACCAGATTCTTGTGTTTCAGATTTTAGTGGCAAAACATAAAAGTATAAACATCTCTGGCAGCCTTAGATAGAATCTTTTCCTCCCAAAATAATTAGTGTGGAGACAGATTAAAGGAAAGCTCTACTATAATATCCATTTTGGAAAACTGTAAGGATGAGAGGATAAAAATAATTGGAGTGTTTTAATTAGAAAAAATTACTATGCCATCTTGGCATGGAAATATAGGTGATACACAGAAAAAGCAGCCCACAACATAGGTATGCAGAATGCAGGAGATTAAATGTAAAATGTACAACTATGAAAATATACAGGGAAATGCATTGGTTTTGAAAACTTTTCTTAGACACATTGAGTTGCTAAAATGTATTTTCTGCTTTGAAGTGATTTGCGAAGTGGGATATCTTCAATGTGTTAGGAAACTTTTGGTCCCTATGTAGGAGAGATTTGAAACTATGTAGGAGACACTGTGTTTAAAATAAATACCAGTGCATCTTTCCTTCTGCATTTCACCTCATTTCATACCACCGAGTGGTCTGCAGAGACTTACATTAAGATCTGTAGAAAAAACTCCATGATACACTGCAGAGTAAAATAAATAAACAAGAAGTCCATCTCTAATTAGGTTTGCTTTAGCCTTTTACTTACATATTCGCATTAATAAGACAGTAGTAGTTTTGGACAGGAAATATCTCCCTGACTGGCTAAAATGACACAGAAACAGTTAAACACCACAATGTTTTGCTTCACCATTACACCAGATTCACTATCAGAACTCAGATTTCCTAGGTTTTGTCTTTCTGTTTTTTTTCCTAGGCAAGAATGCCTCATTTCTGTATGAATCAGTTTTTTCAAGATTTGTAAAGGCATGTATAAGAATAACTCAATTACAGATTAATTGTTATTTTGTAGTGATAACATAAATCATCACTGGCATTCCTCAGGGGTTCGTGCTGGGACCAGTATTGTTTAACACCTTTGTCAGTGACA
>NW_010263490.1:0-37515 GCF_000690775.1 Eurypyga helias
TGCCGCGGTGGGGTGGCCGCAGGCCGCGGGGGCTGAGGTCTGGAGGGCTTCGAACGGAGGAGGGTGGGGTGGGGTGCGCGGCAGGGCTGCGGTGTGTGGTGGGCCGGCTTCCCTCGTGGGTGAGTCTGCCCGTAGGTGATGCCGTCTGCGAGCGTGGCTGTGCTACCCGCAGGTCCGGCTCCGCTCGTGGGCCGTCAGGCTGTCTGGGCCATTATGGGATGGACCTGGGGCTATTTGCATGTGAGGTGCACCTGGGTATACAAGTGGTCCGTTATCTGGCCTTCACAGGTGAATTTCCTGGGTCAGAAGAGACCTGGAAAAGATGTACTTTTACTGATCTTTTAAGCATTCTTCCCATGGCTGTCTTTCTAGATAAGTTTTATTAATGCATTGTCAAAGCACAGGGTAGGGGGTTGGGCAAGAGAAAAAAAATCAGTGCTTTACACTAGGAAAGCTGATAGACTACATAGGTAAACCCTAGTCTACAACTTTATTTGTAATCATGTCCTTCGTTTTTTTTCTTGTCTCAGTTGTAGAGCCACAGCACTGCAGACATGTCGATTGGAGTGCCAATTAAAGTCCTGCACGAGGCTGAAGGCCATATTGTGACATGTGAGACCAATACGGGAGAAGTTTACCGAGGCAAACTTATTGAAGCTGAAGATAACATGAATTGTCAGGTATGTCTGCTTCAGAAGGATGGAGGGAAGGCTGACAGCTAGCTTGTTGGCAGCTTGATAAAGGACCATTGCTTTTAGTCTTAGGATAAAGAAAACTGCACTCTTGCATGTACACTGTCTTCTGATAGTCAAATGGATTTAGGATTACTGAGCGCTACAAAGAAGCCAGGGCTTATTCTTTCCCGTTTTAGAGTTGGATTGAGTGTTTCTGTCAATAATACCAGGGTTTGTTAAGATTCTGGTCTGAGAACAATGCTTCTGCTGGAGTTCTTCATTTAAAGCCACTGAGCATAAGAATATAACCGCCCTGATTTAAGAAACTGAAGATTTTTTTAAATGTATGTTACTTTAGTCATCTTAAGAGGACTTAATTTTCATTGACTTTAGGCAAGTCATTGTTGAAATCAAAATGCTTCCTTAGTAGTTAGGACTAGAACAGCTTTGTTTAAGCTGATTCAGTATGAGAAAACAAAACTAACAAAGCTGATAAAACTAATTTGCAAAGTGGAGAGAAGCAAAAGTCCTGTGCCTGCTGGAACACTAGCAGTCTTCAGGGTATGTTTAAATGGTCCTGGATGCCTTGTGTCACAACTCCAGCTGAGAAAGCTTGGAAAGTCTTTGGCTTTGGTACTTGAATCCTGGCTCTGTATTCTGCAGGCAAGAGAAATGGGAGTACAGAACTGTGTTATAGAGGCCTCGACAAGCACTGACTGGTCTTTACTTTCCAGATGTCCAACATCACGGTGACATACAGAGATGGACGAGTGGCACAGCTGGAACAGGTGTACATCAGAGGTAGCAAGATACGGTTTCTCATTTTACCAGACATGTTGAAAAATGCGCCTATGCTAAAGAGCATGAAGAATAAAAACCAAGGTTCTGGAGCTGGGCGAGGAAAAGCAGCTATTCTCAAAGCTCAAGGTGCGTACAGTTTGTTTATGGGCTCTCTCCTCCTCCTGTTTCGCTGTAGAACAACTGGAAAGCAGTCATCTCTGTTGCTGAGGAAATGTAAGCTGTAAGATCGCTGGTTCATACCTTATCTTCCGTATATTTCCTCTTGTGGTGGGAGTCAAGACTCAAACTGCCACCTGAATGTGTAGTGTTGATGCTACATTCATGTAAATATAGTAAGTAGCCTTGTTAAGCAGAGGCTCTATGTAAAACTGTCTTGTTTTCCAGTGATTGTTTGGAATATTTAGGGAAACTTCTGTGAAGCTGTAATTATTAGCCATTCTGTAGTTCCCTCTCACTTGTACCTTTCTCAGAGGAACTATCTGGTTACAAGAAGACTGAGTAATAATCCTGGGCCGTGCAGTCCTTGGTCAACTTTTGCAAATACAGTGAGGTTGCATGGGGGAGTAACATCTGCTGAAATGTAAGGAATTCTGTTGCAGAACCTTGGAGTTTGGGTTTTAAATCCCTTGGGTTATACAGATTTGGGTGAGCTTAGAAGGAACACAAAGGGTATGAATATTCACTGGGCCTGTTCTGAGCAGCAAGACTGTGTAACCATTAGTTCTGGTTCTTCTCGCAGACATCTTCTGCTGTCATACCACTTCCTGAACTCTGTAGGATAGCCTTGATTCCTTGCTTCTGAGCAAGACACTTGGAGTGGTTTTTGTTTTGCCTGTCAGTTGTTTAGATAAAGTTGCTGTTAACGTCACATTCATGTCATCCCTGGTGTTTTCTCTCTTCAGTGGCTGCAAGAGGAAGAGGCCGTGGTATGGGCCGTGGCAACATCTTCCAGAAGCGAAGATAATTTTGGTCTTGACTGATGTGCTTTTTTTATTAGGGGGTATTGACTTGACTACATGTGCATTGTTAGCAGTTTTGTCTAATAAATGTTTCTGACAAAAACTTGTCTTCCTTTACATGACAGGACTCCTCTTGGGCAAATACACTGTAGGTTGAGTTCAAACTTGAGATAGCTTTGTCTGGAAAACAATGGACTTTATTTCTAGATTTGACTACATTGTATTTGTGTGATGCATTGACTTTTAAAGATCATCATGTTTCCTTGCCCTTTGTTTAGTCCTGTTGCATTCATTCTCTAAAGAATTAGAAGGTGTTCTTGATAAAGATTTTCTAAATAGTATGTTTTAAAGTCACATTAGCAGCTGCTTTCTGGAAAATACAGTGAAACAGAGGCAGCTTCCAGAGAAGCAAAGCCCTCTTTTGCTTTATGTGGACCTACAGTAGATACAGGTCCATCTTCAGATCTGTACACTGAGCTTGTATTCTTGCATTTCTTACTTTTCTCTTTGGATACAGGGAGAATTTTTCTTTAGGAACACATAGCTTTGATGGCGTGAGTCTGTATTTGCAGTGAAAAATTCTCTTCTAACTCTCTTAGTTTCTTCTATGTCTGGGAAAGCAGACATAATATAAAATGGGCTTTTTCAAGGCTATATTTGAAATGTGTTGTGAATTTGAAAGGTAGTGGAGGTGTATGCTGAAAGTCTTAAACATGGATATCTATTAAATACAACTCAATACAAATGCTAATCTTTCCAACAAAACTTAGGATCAGCTTTAGCTGTTGGTCTTGACAGCCACGCAGTCGTGTGGCTCATCGGCTGATCTGCAGGAAGCCAAATGTATGGAACTTGATTTCCCTAAAAGTGTGGTGCGGTGGTTCTTACGGACTTAAAGGGTTGATGTGTTTGCATGTGGCACGTGTGTACCTAATCACATACAGTTGGTTATCGGTCTGTGGGTGCGCGAACGAGCTGGTCTTGCTTTTCTGCTCGGATGCTGTGGAGACTCTCCCTTGTGTGCAGACATGCGAGTTGAACTAATGTATTCATTTGTTGAATTGTCTGTAAATAAAGCTGTATTTTGGTCTCGCATCGCTAGAAAAACCCTGCTACATGTTCTTCTGGGTAGTAATGATCTTAAGTATTTGCATTAGAAACCTCCTTGACATGTGTTTAAGAGATGCTTGAGCTTAATTATAAAACCATTTCAGTGTCATCTTATGTGTAGACTGAGGAACTTACCCTAAAGACAGAGTTTCTGCAAAGCCCTGCTTCGAAACATGGCATGTGAGTCATGTTCATAGAACAGTCATGCTGTCATGAAGGCAGCGTTTCCAACTTAAAATGAGCCATTTGGGGCTTTAGTAATGATATTTAACACTTCGTTGGGGAAAAATATGTCATTCTTCAAATCTTCAGTCACCCGACAGAGAATCGTGACCCATACCAGTTGATCAGGTCGTTTCCCTCCCAGAGTGTTTCTGTGTAAGATCTGGGCAGGTGAACTGCACAGCAGTGCAAGTACAAGTGTGCAAGTACAGCCTCTCTGATGGTGAGAAGAGGCAACTGTGTGTACTCTCTGGAATTCTTTAATAATCACTTTGGTTCTAGCTCTTCCTGTGGGAGAGAGGACATTTTCACAGAACTTCCTCCCCATGCTTCGGTAAAGGCTTCTGATTGAGAAAGACCGTCTTAAATCGACATGAAGGCAGAGTCCGTTTTGGGTCTGTATACCGGGTGCCCACACACTGCTGTTATTAACACACAAGAGAATTTCATCCTGTTGCTGTGCCATGAGGTTCATGGTATGAATTGAACCGTCTGCTTGTAGTATCCTATGCTAATGCCCGGGTTCTCTGGAAATGGGTTGGTAGGTAAGAACAGGTATTTCTGTTGACGTCACTGGCTTTGCTTGTTGCTGTTTGGTGACATTCAAGATGTCCACTGCCCTAGTAGGTAGTGTTCTGGCTATTTGAAATAGAGGTATTTGTTGCTGCTAACTGAGTTTTATCGCTTTTAATAGATCAGGCTTGTGTTGCTCATCAAGTTGGAACTTTCATACGAAGGAGTAACACTACGGTCAGCAGGCCAAGCCGGAATGGCACCTCCTGCAAGATTTTATAGGATGCTGCTTCAGCAGCTACAGCTGTCTTCCAAAGCAAACACCTGATAGAAACCTGATATTGATGAGTGCCACAATTGCAGTGAGTGACAAGGGAAATTACTGTTACCTTGGGTGGTAACAGGAGAGACCAGAGGTGTACTCACAGTTGGAGCAAAGAGAAATCCCTGCCAGCACTCCGGGTCTGACATCCACTCGGTCTACCTGTAACCTCTCGAGGAAACAAGCGCTGAGGATTGCTACATCTTTTCTTTTTTTTTTTTTTTCTTTTTCTGGGACTACTTGGTACTTCCCAGCCCTCAAACCTCTTCCTTTTTCTGTAAGGCCTCCAAAAAGAACTATTAATATGTGGAAAAGGAAGTAAGCCACAGATGGGGAATTGACTAAAAGTGTTTTTTGGGAGAGTTTCAGCATTTTGGCAAGGCTGCAAATCTGGCCTGCGTTGGCTTTGCGCCTAACTCTTTCCTTCTGACTTAAATAGCAACTAACCTTTCCTGAAGGTTAGATGCTGGCTTCTTTTGCAGAGGGCCGGGAGAAATGGCACCAGAGTTTGACCTCAGCCAGGTACTGGAATGGCAAAGGCTTTGAACCACAAAGGGGAACCTAAATAGTGTAACAGTTACATGCTACCTAGGCAAATTAAAGCTGCCCAGCAGTAGGGGGTTTGTTTGGGATTGTTTCCACTAATGGTGATCGGCTTACCTTTTCTGCTGTTTCTTAAAGTTCCTGCTCCTCCTTCCTGTGCAGTGCCAACCTCCTCTCTCCATTGGTGTGGCATTCAGCAGTGCTGAGGGCAGGGGGACAACCATGAATTTAAGAAAGAAACAACAACCTTTCCCAGAAAGTTTGACTGATAGAACAGACTCTGAGACGTATCTGCTTTAAGAATTTTCTGATGGTTCTCACCCTCTATGTTTGTGACTGTCCACTGAGCACACAGCAATGAAACTTTTTTTAACCTTTGTTTTCCCAGCAGTGTTGCCTTAGCTTTAAGGCTTTATTTACAACATCTAACATCTCTAACCCCTATCAGCTATGAAGAAGGTAATGGCTTTTGCGTAAACAAAAAGCTTTGCACCTTGAATTCAGGTTGAGGCTGAGTGGAGGATGGACTGTTTACTCTCTTCAAAAAGATGCTGTGAATGAGTGTTGAAAAGTTTGAAGTTTCACGTTGGTCCCAGCCAAGATAAAGGTATCACTTAGTAGTTTCCCTCTAGACTCATGGATATGCTAGTTTGTTGCAGGCTGCTTTGAGGATCTGCGTGTGATGTGTGTCTTATCCTTAGTTACAGTGTCTCATCCACTAGATGGCTCTGCCGGTAAGAGAACGAAATACAAGAAACCAGAACCCTCTGGAAGGAAAAAATGCCACAAATTTGACTTCCGCTTAAGACCCATAAACTCAGTACTATTACAACCTCTCGCATGGAAATACTCGACTTATTTTCTGTCTTCTTCAGTGTTCGCAGAGTGCTGGCCTCACACGCTCCCAGGTTATTGCAGCTGATGCTGTGTGTTTCCCTGGTACCTGGGGATGGGGCATTGTGTGCTTAGGTAGGTGGTGCAGAATCTGCCAGTTCAGCAGCTTAAGTGATCTGTTCCTCTGGGACAGAGGATACCATGGATGGACACAGCTGTCTGTTTTTAACATCTGCCCTTATTTGTCACCTTCTTTTTCATCACAGATAGCAGCATTTCTTTCCATTGCCCTTGCTCTGTGTGTAGGCTCTTCAGAGGATTCAGGGCTCAGTGTACCTTCCTGCTTTTGACAGAGAGACAAGATACTGGCCTGAAGCTTTGACATGCACTTGCCCCTTCGATATCAGTAATGTAGATACCATTGAAGTACTTGGGTGGGACAGAGTAGTTACGCTGCAGCTGTGCAAAATGGTGCGTGGAGTAGTGGAGGTGGAAATTCACCCAGTCTTCCTGGGTCAAAACCAAGGTTGTGCTCCAGTACAAAAACAGAGGGCAGGTCCTGGTAACAGCAGAGAAGAGTTAAATGTTTGGAGAAGGTATTACTTGAAAAAAATTGCTTTGCACAGAACTGTAGGGCTTCCTCACTGCCCAGGTGTGTCTAACTTCTGTTTGATCCTGAACCTGTACTTTAGTTCATTTCCCAAGGAATCTCTGCAAAATATGAGTCGTTGAGGTATTGCGTAATCACTGGGATAGGCTGGGAAGGGATGCTGTGTAGATGGGTTAAGTGGCCAGCTATGTTGTCTCTTCTCTGAGTGTAATCACATGCCACATTACATAAAAATCCTGTTGTTCAGGGTAACAGAACTTGGTTTATACCTACTCTTCCTGAAGAAGAAAAGGAAGATTATCTTGTGGGAGAGGCATCAGTCTCTCTATCTTTGCTGGTGAAAGGCAGAAGTAAAGGGATGTGGCCCCTAGATCTTCCATGTCCTCCAGAAAAATCTCTTCTAGAAGGGCAGAATGGAGTGGAAAATGTGAATTTCTGGTGCTGGTGGTCATGAAAACTGTCCAGGCTGTATCTCTTTGCTACTCAGGTTTCACAGTGAGCTTTCATTTAAAGTAGAGATGTCCTGTTTCCTCTTGCCAGTACTATGTGAGCAAGGCTGACATCCCAGTGGAGTAATGATTTGATAAGGTAGCGAAGGGTGGAATTCTGTGGTCTACAAGAAAGTGCCAGTGATTCGGTTGCTTATTTCTCAGCCATGGGTCAAAATGGAGAAAGGCTTTTTCCAGGGTTCTTTGATGTTTCCATCCTGACAGAGACACAGATTTACATCTGGACTTGTACCTTATTGCAGATGAGCTGATTTCAGACAGTACCTGGTCTTCCTTCTCTCACATCAGATAAAGCCAACTCTGTGGGACCCTCCCGCCCGCAGTCTTTCTTTGGGAGGAAGTACAGAGACATCACGTTCAAAGCATGGTCCAGAATAGCCTTGACACAAATGCTGGTATGGGCAGTGTGTGCAGATTACTGTGCAAGTAAGATGATACCGTTCTACACCTCCTCATCTGCTCAGGGACAGATCACGCTTGCGGACAGAAGAGAAACCATATGATTACAGCATGTTGGTGCCCAAAGTAGCTAAAGCAGTGCTTTTCTGCAAGTACTTTCCCAGATCAAGTTGCATTTGAACTGCTTCAGGTGTCCTGTTGTTGCCTGGTCCTGTAATAATAGTCCTTTATACTGTCAAGGGTACTTGGGAGGTAATGAGTAACGCAGTGCCACCCTCCTTTGCTCATGCTAACTGTTCCTCAAAGACTAGGGTGTGGGATTATTTAACTTGGTGTCAAGGCTGACATTAGTGTGCAGCATGACCGGTAGGTTCGGGCTGGTTTTACTCCACCTAATTCAGACACTTAATGAGGAAAGTACTTTGGTTTTGTGTGTGAATCGCTTGTTCCTAGTAGACAGGCTATTATTCCTGGCACAGCACCAGTCATTGCATAAGTGAGTATTGTGCAGCCCTCTGGTGCTCAGCAGACTATCGGAGTCTATGAAAAGTGGAGATTTTCCAGCATCATTAATTCAGGGGAGAATGTTGAAGCCCTGGCAAAGAAACAGATTGTATCCAGAAGATGTGTAGTTACGCTGGAAGAAACGAAAAGAATGGCAGAAAAACACTATTGTTTAGTGAACTGCTTGCAGTGAACATTTAATTTGTTCTTCGTTTTCCTTTGCCTGGGGACTTAAAAATCTGTTGTCTGGTTGGGGGTTTGCCCTGTTTCCAGGTCACTGGAGGGATGTTAGTACATCTACTCCTGAGCAAACCACTGCTTGTTGTGAGGCAAAACTCTTCGCTTTTTGTCCCACAGTGCCTAAAATGTTAACAGGGGGTGGGACAGAGCACTCATGGGGAATATCAACAGCGCAGGGCTAGTGATGCAAAGGGAAGGCAGTGGGAATGCCTGGATTTTCCAGGAGATGGTGTGTTTATGGAACTGTCCCTTTAGCTTGTTCATGGCTCCATGCTGTCAAGTGCCTGACTCTGCTTCACGTGCTCTTCTTTACAAAGCTGCTACAGGGTATAACGACATCGTCACATTGCATTTCACAAAGGGAGATGGAGACCAAGCCACAGAGAGGTTCAGACTGGGATTGGAAGACAGATTTGGGCCCACAGCTCCTGTTGAAACCAATGACCTAGGCACCTCAGTACTTTTCAGTACCTATCCTTAAGTGACTGGCCTAACAGTGTCCTTGGAACTCGGGGACAAAGGCTCCAGAGGCTCAGTGAGTGCTCTTAACTGCTAGATCATCCCAGAAGTGCTGGTCTCTGAGCATCAGTCTCCTGTGGAACAGTAAGCCACTTAGAGGTGGCCTATTGGGGCAGATACTTCTTGAAGACATTTAGGCTGCTTTGCTGGAAGTGGCATCTGGAAAATTACAGTTTTCTTTTTTCTGGGCAGCTGGTTTGTACCCACTTTTCTGATTTCTCTGTTCTCCTGCAACAAACATCAGTCCTCTGTGATAGGCAATTCCAGTAAGGCCTGCTGCATCTCTGCTGCCTTGATTTATTTTCACCCCCCTTCCTTAATTCCATCCTTAATTTCATCCTTAAAGGACACAGTCTGATGTTCCCTTCTGGAAAATAAGAGAATGTTACCTGTAAATTTATAACAGCTGCAGATGCAACCTGGCTGTGGATTCCCGTGCTTCTGGCAAACACTTTTACTCGCTGTAGGTAAAAGTGAAAAATGTCTTTATGGAGAAGTGCTTTCAGGGAAAAACATGAGCCTGTGAGTCTGGCAAAGAGTTTACAGTCTTTTGCCTTTGACCTGGAGGCTCATAGGTAAGTTGCTTGAAGATAGGTGTGCTACTTTCCTTGCAAGGATATGGGGAAGATAAAGCACTGATCAAATGACTGTGGTTACTGTGGTAAGACCATCCTGCGAATCACTCTGCCCAGGTGCGACCAAAGATGACAGAGGATTAGGCTTACTTATAATCCTTCCTTCAGGGCACTTGGCTCTGGTTTCAGTGCAGAAGCCTCCCACCCCACTTGGCAGAAGAGAACAGACCTCTGCGACACAAATGTGCATTGGCTTTGTATTCCAGTTTTTCAGTGCAATTTACATCTATAAATACAAGATATTCATTGTCTAAAAGTAGGAGCTGCCAAGGTGGTTGTCTTTGGGCTTTTTGGAGAGAGGGTATGAATTTTTTGGGAGGTTGGCAGTATTTAGCCCACAGTAGAGACAGAAGTCAGGCCACAACTCTTATGAGCATGGAGTATCGAAGAGGTTTGGGCGTGCTGCAGCTGATGGCCCTCAACAGACATGCTGTGAAGCTGAGAATGTGATAATGATACACCCATGTGGTGGCATTTTAGGTTGCTTATTGAGATCTTTACAGTTTGTTAAAATCTCAAGTAAACTGCAGGGTGAATAGTTGTGGGTTTTTTCCCTGACACAATATCCAGCTGAGAAACAGAACAGAAGTCTGGAGATTTTTACTCTTCTGTAACAAAAAAGGTGTTGCTGTTTGTTGCTTCACAATTGAATGAGCTCCTTTCTGCAAAGTCTCATGTTTCTCTGGATCAGCTCCACAGCAAGCTGTTTTTGCAAAGCTCGGTTGTTAGCCAATATTGTTCCTCTTTGAAGAACACTATATAAAAAGTGCACATCAGAGACATCTTCAGAACCAGAGTGGAGTGCGTCATTTTGCCTGCAGTCTTGTTCACCTCTTGCTTTTGAGGGCAGTTTGGATACAGCAGTTGGAAGCATTGAATTTTGGGAAAAGAAAGAGTGAATGCACCTAGAGGAAATGTTGCTTCTTCCTTTTCTCTAGGTTTTTGTTAGGATGTGCTGCCTTTGTTTTGTCTTTCCACTACAACCCTTTTTTGCAGATAACAAGCCAAATTTGACAGGGAAAAAGTGGATGAAGCTCTAGGGAACTCATTAGAGGTTTTTCATGTCAGAATTTGACTGCAAATACATGAAGTCTAATCTTAAACCTAGGTGGAGATCTATACCACGGGATGTGCTGAAGCCTCTGACTAGAGGCTGTTGGGAGGGTCCACGTAGCAGCGCTCACTTTACCTCTGAGTAAGGCACATTGGAACCTTGCTTTTGGTGTGTTTTTCATCTCTTTTTGGAACGTGACCCTATCCTTAGGCTGAAAGTAATGCTGTGGGATACACTGATCCGCAGTCTAAGGGTTACACTGGGTATAATTCTAGCAGCAGCTCTAGCTTTATTTTGACACTCTGATCCCCAATCCTACCTTGTATCTTGGCTGTCTCCGTCTGAACCCCAACCCCAGTGATGGCTCTGGTTGTTTTCCCTAGTGGGTGGCTCCCTGAACAGGCGCAGGGCACCCACTCAGCCACTGTCTCGCTCCCCCTCCTCAACAGGGCAGCGAGAGGATAAGATTGAAATGCTTGGGAGTCAAGATAAAGACAAGGAGATCACTTAAGAATTCCTGTCATGGACAAAACAGACTTGACTTGGGGAGAATTGGTTTACTGCCAGTTAAAATGGGTTTGGATAGTGAGAAACAAAGATGAATTAACACCTTCCCGCTCCCACCTTCTTCCCAGGCTCAGTTTCACTCCTTCGTGCCCAACTCCTCGAACTCCACAGTGATGGAGGGGGTTGGGGAGTAGGGGGGTTGTGGTCAGTCGAAAACAGGTTGTCTCTGCCAATCCTTCCTCCTCACACCATTCCCCTGCTCTGGTGTATCGCCTTCCTGTGGCTGGCTGTTCCTTCAGGCCGTCCCCCTGCTCCACAGTGGTCACCCTGCGGGCTGCAGGGGACTCTGGTGCCTGGAGCACCTCTTCCTCCTCCTCTGGCCTTGGTGTCGCAGGGGTGTTTCTCACACATTTCCCTCTCACTGCCGTGTGGCATTCTGCCCTTTCTTAAATTTGTTTTCCTAGAGGTGCCACCAGGTTTGGAGCTGGTCTTGGCTGTGCCTGGCAGTGAGGCCATTGTGGAACTGGCTGGGCCTGGCTATGCCCAGCGGGGGAAGCCCCTGCAGCCCCCTGCCCACCCCTGGGCACGGCCCCTGTGCAGTGCAGGCCGGGCCTGCCTCAGGAAGGTGTTACGGTGGATGTGTCCTGCTGTCCCTGCGTGTAGGAGATGAGTGAGCACCCAGCTCCAGAGCACCTGTCCCGGGTGAACAAGATGCCTTCTCCTGCGGGACAGCTGAGGTTAGTGGTTAGGGACTACATTTTTCTGGCTTGGCTTAGTTTCTGCTTAGTGAGGGACAGCAGGAAGGGCAGGTAGGAGGCAGGCATTGCCTGCATTCTGCCTGCTTCAGAGAAGGTCCGGCTGCCTGTTACTGCAAGGGAATTTTTATTATGGTCTTCTGAAAACAGCCGAAGTCTGGAAAGCCAGTGAGGGCTGGCAATTTAGGGGAACACAGTGAACAAATACTACTGCTAAGGAAAGAGCGCAGGCATTAGCAATGCGAAAACTGAGGTGATGCTGCCGCCTTTTCCGCTCCTGACCTTCCAGTTCAGAAGGTGACAAAAGGGCCAATCGCTCCTGTTGTCCGTGTGCTGTTAGCAGTGAGGAGCAGGAGGTCCGGGGGCTGCCCGTGACAGGCTTGCACAGGGCAGTCCTCCTTAAAATACTCATATTCCAGCGGAGGGGGGGGCCAGTCCAGTGCTGAGACCCCGGTGAGGCGGCCTTACAGCTGGAGACCCTCGGGGCTGCTGCCTCTGAGTACCTGGTTGCATGTCAAAGCTGTTCCTTTGGTGGCCTCCATTTCACTCCCTCTCAATTGCAGTTTCTGGAAAACTAACACCCCCCCCAAAACTGTTGGTGAAATGAGCAGTTTGGTGCTGCCTTACTCGGTCATTCAGTTGCAGCAGAGCTCAGACAAAGGTGCACACATCAAACTGTTGGCTCTGCAAACCAAAAGATTTCAGGGGATCAGGAACAAAGCTCCGCTCAGAAGTCTGACGTGGAGACCCAAAGGCAGCTGCTGCTGCTAGTCTGGGAAAGTGCCTTTTTCCAGTTTTCTGTGCCATGTTTGTGCTTGATGAGACTCCATTGTTTCAGGGGAGTTACACATGTTGATTAAGGCCCGTGTAGTAGTTTGACAGCTTTCCAAAAGCTTTCCATCACTGTATCCAACCTGGGGCAGATTGCCTCAAAAATGGACTGGGAGCAAGAATCCTCCCAGAAGAGGAGGAGAAGTGAGCAGCAAAGTATCTACCCTCCACCCTTGTAACAAGCCCTGCATGCAAGCTGAATAAACCTGATGCTCTAGAAAGAAACATCAGCGGTTTTGTGGTTCCCTTGCTTCTGAGGACAGTTTGGATGCAGCAGGGCAAGTGCCCAGCTTCAGGAAAAGGAGTAAATGCATGTGGAAGAAAAGCTAACTTTTCACTCTTCTCCTGGGGAAGAGTCTCTGTGTGGGTGTTGTGATTTGTGGCTATTCTGGTTTTGAATCAGCATCACTGAACTGGAGTACTAATAAATCAGAGAGGAACAGGAGAGGTTCATAATCGAGTCCTTAGCGTCTCCAAGTAGATCAAGATGTGGTCATGGCTTCCCGGAGTGCTGACCTCAGCTAAGAGTGTTCTGGTCTGTTTTGTTTTGTGAGCTACCTCTTGGCAGCCTTAAGCCAGCTATTGCATCTCCTTCAAGAGCACCTTTTTAATGCCAGTAAACTGCAAAACAGATTCTCTTGACCACTGATAATGGTCCCCAACTGCTGGGAGCTGGGGTGGCTGGGCTTTCTGGCAGCTGCCCTTGAAGGCTGTTATACCCGCTGCGCGGTCAAGCTAGCGTGGTGATAGGAGTTCCGTTGCCTCTCCTGAGCTGTGAAACAAATGGGATCTGGTGGTGGGCAGGATGATCTCTAAAGGCAAATGTTTAAGCCTCTCGTTTGCTTTCTTAAGATGAAACAATTTATATTTGGGCACCTTTGTCAGCAGCTGTCTGCTAAGGAACCTGTCAGCCTGCCCCAAACAGTGCAAACTCCTTTATCTTCCAAGTGCTTGTGATGAGGAATGAGTTGTAAGTTGGAAAAAAATGCCTTGGCAGTGCAGAAGGACCTTGACAGGTTTTGAAGTGTGTGAAATAAAAATAGATCAGACAAGCCTGTGCCTCCAGCTGCTGTTTGCATCCTTACCTCAACAAAATAATTACCAGTTATTTACCCAGAGTCACAGGAAGGAGAGAGGCTTGTGGTGGCCTCTGTGCTAAGCATGTTGTTACCTGGAGCATGCTAAGACAGTTACCCAGGATTTGTGGTCAGAGGCTGAGGTAAAATAAAGGATGGAGGAGTGAGGAGGGCGTTGTTCAGTTATGTAGGGAGGGAACAAGTGCATTTCTGTTTGAGTAACTGGAAAGGTCTGACCTGTTCCTCCCTCCCTCTGCTCTCTGGCACCAATGGCTTCGTGACCTGTGCCCAGCGTTCCCACACGTGTGTGTCGCCCTGCGGCTGGGCTCTGCGGGCCGGCCTCGCTAGAGCTCTCTGCTGCCTGACTCCACACGGACCCCCGCCGACGGTGCTCACCACCGTTGTCAAGTGAGATGCTGCAGGTGTCCCTGGAGCACGCGAGGGTGTGTGCTTTGCCGGGTGGGAATCCGCCTGCTGCGAGGGGTGCTGGGTAGGAAGCTGTTGTCGGCACAGATTGATGGAGATGGGAGTTTGCTGTCTCCTGCCCCGCTGCTGTGTGAGCGTAGATCTGAAAAGGGACCAGGCAACCCCAGGAGGAGGAGTGGGCTCTGGGGGTATTTTATAAAGCCTGGGAAAAATAAGATGGTGGGGAGGTGTAGTATGGCTTTGCACCGAATGGCCTTTCTGGAAGAGAAGACTGCTTTTGAAAAATGTGCTTAAATGTCGTAGTTAAGAGATCTGTTGTGAGACTGATAACCTGGTGGGAGGCCAGGGGCGGGGAAGGGGCTGTGATACCACCCCGTGCAGCCGCAGCTTCCTCTCTGCTACGTGACACCGGTCTCATCGCAGGCTGACCATCTGCATCCTGCATGGAGAGGGAGGCTGGGAAACCGCGGGTGATGGAGATAGCCTGGTGTATGAGCAGTGATACTGAGGCGTGTGTGCTGCTGAGGTCACAGCCCTGCACCAGCAGGTACGGGACTGGGGAGTGTATTTAATATGACAGGGACCCCTCTCTCCTGCTGTGTTATCTAGCAGGAGATGGAGGCTCACTGCAGAGCAGGCATCCCCTGATTTAGGAGCATAACTAAGATGGTCCCTCTGGGTATGAGTGAGGAAACCTGAATTAGCAGCTCATCCCTTTAATCCCCTTTGAGAGCCCTGAGCTTTCTCATTCAGTGCAAGATAGGCTCATTTGCGTTGTGTCATCCTCTCACAGACCTTTGTGAACTCTGCTTTTATGAAAATAGCTTCCTCTGGATTTGGGGCTGCCAGGCCTGCCCCTTGAGCATGCACCTCATCTACAGGGGGCCACTGGGGCATGTCCCGGCTCTGGAGCTGGGTGCACACCGCTGTGCTCCCGCAGAGTCCTTCCCCTGGCAGTGCCATTGGGAGCTGGCAGGGAACTGCTGGGCGTGCTGTGATAGTTTCTCCACCACTAAGCTGCAGTCCATCGGAGTTCATCCAAGAAGCAGTGGCAACTTCCTAGGCCAGGACCTCCTAATTTGCATTTGCATGTTTGTTCACAACCAGTTCTCCATGGGGAGGTTTCTATGGTGAAGCAACCAAGTGTGTGTGGAGGAATAAACACGGATCCCACAGCTGCTCAGTCTGTTTCAAGCCGTGCTTTATCTCCAGCTCCTGGAGCTGCCAACTGGCAGCCAGGCATTGCCAGTGATGAGCACAGAATTCCCTTCAAGGGGCTGAATGTCTCATCTCCATCCTGCTGGTTAGCACACCTCAGACCAAACCCACAACTTTCAGCAGGGCTGAAAACAGGCTGCACAGATCCTCCCTGGGGCTGGGCCAGGGACTCTGCAGGGAGGAGCTGCATCAGTGGTAGGCTGCGTGCTTGGGGTCTTGCCTCATTTCGGAGGGATGCCGCTGTTATGGAAAAGCTATGAAAATGCCTCGATGAAGAGCCTTACAGAGACAATGCTCAGAGCCAAAGACCGAATGCTCAGCACCCCAGCTCCCTCTTCCTAGATACGCCACTGACTCAGCAGGCAGCTCCAAGGCTTCATTTAAATGCTTCGTGCCCGAGTTTTCTTCTTGGCACAGAGTCTGCTCTGCTTAGACTGTAAGAGTTTAAGCTGATCTTGCTGACATTTCAAATACTTTTCATTTTTGCTGAAAGGTATTTTGGAAGGAAAAGAAGAAAAAATTAATACCATCCCTTCCACAGCAGGGGAGGAAACAGATAGCATACTGAGAAGGGAAAAATGGGTTATGAGAAGAAAGGTAGGTGGTGACCTCTGAAAGCAGCATGGCCCTTCCCCCAGTAATGGGAATGGCCACTTCAGCAGCTCTGTTTTTCCTTTTGCAAAACAATCTCATGCTCCCCAAATACAGTCTTTGCCATAGAAATTACTCCAGATTCCCCAGAAGGGCTTATCAAGGTGTGTTTGGGTGACAATTGTGCAGGGGAGCACAGGCTCCCTTCCCACCTTGGGTTGTGCTGGGGCCTGGCCAAATTTGCACTCCCTGTTCCCTGTATTCCTGGCCAAACATCACATTCTGACTATGTCAGGGCCTTTTCTCTTCCACCTCCGTTGGGATGGGGCAGCTAGTACCTGGCTCCAGCTGTATCTGCTTTACCTTCTTGTATCTTGGGCTCTTTCTGGTCAGCAGGACAGAGACTTTACAACACTTCTGTTTGGAAGTTAACAACATGAAGGTTATGAAGTCCTGTTCCAGTCACCGGTGTACAAACAGGACTGGGTCCAGCATTTGCCATGTTAGGTGGTAATACGCAGCACAGTGTCTCTAAACCCAGCTTTCTTCCTCAGCTTTTGGTGGTTCATCAGAGACACCAATACCTGCCAGTGCCCTCACACTCCTGGTCCAAAGGGAATAAACCACTTGACAAATATCAATTTGCTTCTTGCAATGTCTTGTAAAATCAGCAAGGA
The DNA here is from genome assembly GCF_000690775.1 of Eurypyga helias. NCBI lineage: Eukaryota > Metazoa > Chordata > Aves > Eurypygiformes > Eurypygidae > Eurypyga > Eurypyga helias. The sequence goes on from NW_010263490.1 coordinate 16,530, forward strand.
CCATAAAGGGTGTGTTACCTGTTTCATGTGGATTCCAAAGGGGATAAACCACTTGACAAATATCATCGATTTGCTTCTTGCAATGTCTTGTAAAATCAGCAAGGACCATAAAGGGTGTGTTACCTGTTTCATGTGGATTTGCGTGACTTAGTATATGAGAGTTGCTTATTGTGTTGAGACTCCCAGAGAGAATCAGCAGAGGAAGGCAAAGTTACCACTGTTAATTTAGGAGGGCCAGGATTTACATCTGGTTTTTAATATGTCTGATTTCTTTAACTTTTAACTCTTTCATAAACACAGCTGCTCTCTGAATTCCTGCAGGGGCAGATAATTGAGAGGACTTGACTTACCAGCTAAAGCCCAATCAGTTTGTTTGTATCAGCACCTTGCAGCATGAAGGGTGGCAGCCTACCACAAATGAACATCCACGTTTCCCTTTTCTTAGAGGAACAAACCACTCTCACCAGTGTGCATGGTACCTGCTGATCCTCTCCCACACTGCTCAGGCACTGCATGAGGACTCCTGGTCCATATTCTTGCAGCAACTGGGCTGCTGGCTCGATTTGTGAACAACCCAGATACTCAGACTCCATAGTACTTCCCACTCATGTCCAAGAGAACTGTTTATTAAGTTTACATAGAGCATGAGCAATGTGGAAAACACTAGAAATATTGCATCAGTGGTTTGGTTTTTGGACAGCTTTGGAAATGGTGATGCAGCCGCTCACATCATGTCTGTATTACGAGGTATGCAATATGCCATGAGGAGCCAAAGCTTTGCCTTTAGTTTGGGAAGTGCCCACCTCTGGCATGATCACTGCTTGCTCCTCTAGTGCCACAGTTATGCACTTAGCTGTCTGCTTTTCCTCAATTTCACTTGGAACTTGTAATTTTAGTACAAAAGCACAGTTTTTGAAACCAATCCTGCTAATCCACAAGACCGTTCCCCCTCCCTCTCCTCCCCCCCACCTCCCATCCCATCCCAACTCATCCCATCCCCCATGCTCCCACCAACACATACCTCCTTCCCCTCCCTCTCACCCCGGGTCACAGAGCAAATATCCTGATGCTGCAGTTCCAAGCCATGTGTCCGCCCCAGCCTACGCAATCCAATGGTCTCTGACCAAGTCCCTTTGTTCAGACATTAATACAAAACACACAATAGGAAAAAAACAAAACAAAAGGAGCCAGACACAAGAGGGAGACACACTGCCGGGCTCCAGCTCTGGCCTCTGAGCCCTTCCACTAAGCTCCACAACAGCTAGGCTCTTGGGTACCTCCTTTCACACTCAAGGCTGCAGGTCCCAAGGTTTCCAAGGTGCATAGGAAAAGGAAGAAAGGAAGTAAACTACAAGCCTGTTTCTGTTTTAGGTTCCCCCCCAACCCTTTCCCTCAACCCAATGGCTGCTGGAGGATATTCTTGACTCCGACAGGTCTTTTCCCGTCTTCCAGTGAGACCCTGCCTGGGGACCAGGTTCACTGTAAGTCACTGGTTCCTCTCTGGAACGTGGGCGATGGGTTTGGCAGTGAGGGGAGGGAGCGGAGCACGTTGTGGGGGGACGACAGGCTTTTGTCTCACAGCAAGTGGGGGGGAGATGTCAGGGAAGGCAAGAGAAAAGAGCCAAAGGAAGCCGGTAAAGCTGGCCCTCTGCTTGATGTTTGTACTCAAGACTTCTCCTTGGGGCGGCTTCAGTGTGCCAGTGACAGCCTGTTGTCCAGTCACCTCTCGCAGCCCTGCTGAGAGAAAGCACGTGGCGGGGTGCTTCCTGCTGCTTCGTCCTCTGGCTGGCTGCCCTCGTGCCCGCTGGAGATCTCTGAGTCGCAGTCGAGCGCCTCATAGATGGTAGGCAGAGTGGTCTGCTGGCTGAGGCGCTTACGCAGGCCCACGAGCAATGGCTGCGGCATGGAGGAGACATCCACGTTGTTGCCAAGGTCAACCCAGGCCAGGCAAGGGAACTTGTTCATGTCCTTCATGGTGTCAGTCAGCTCCTTCATGGTCGCCCGTGTCAGTCGGTTGCCATTGAGGGAAAGGTGGGTGAGCTTGGGTAGTGCCCAGAGGAAGGGCAGCAGGAGGCGCACCATGTCGTCATTCAGCTCGGTGAAGCTCAGGTCCACAGAGGTGAGGTGGTCCCCGTTGTTCTGCAGGTAGTAGGCCATGCGGTGGACATCTCGCATGGTCAGGGGGATCCCTGACAAATCCATGGACTCCTGGCTCACCTTCTTCTGCAAGCTGGTCTTCAGGCTAATGATGGAAAGGGGTAGAGAGAGAGAGATCATCAAGGGGACCACTCTCCTCCACCTCTCACCCAAGTGACAGATCATTTGGAACAGGGGAGAACTCATGAAGAACATGGGTTAGAATATTAAGCAAAGGGTTAATAGAGTTCATCTGGGAAACGAGCACAAAGTTTGCACCACGCCTCTGGGCAGACTGTGTCCTGGGGCTTTCCCCATATATTCTCAGCACTTACACATAAACTTTGCCAGAACTGGCTAAACGCAGGATGCTAAAGTGTCTTCTGCTAGCACATTTCAATGGGTTTGTCTGCATGTGCACGTACAGACGCTCCTGCAGGGAAAACAAAAATGACCAAGGCAAGCAAACTTTCCAAGTGCACTGGTTTGCACTGTGTGGGGGCTGTTTGTGTGCCACCTCTCCAGGTGAACGCCAAGGTCTGCTGCCAACAGACTGTGCTGCAGGGCTACTGCAGAGTACAACAGTGTTAAAAGGCTGAGAAATTGGTATTTTATCAGGAAAACAATCCATAGGCAAAGTGCACTCCAGGAGTGGGTTTACTGCATGTCCCTTTAAAAGCCTTCCCAAGCAGCACTCAGTCAGTAAACAGCACCGGTGGCTGCCTATTTGGGTCTCTGTGGTCAGCTGATCATCTGGGATCTGCTGCAGCTCTGAGGAGGTGGGGAGGGTATAAGGGTGCTAAAAGAAATCTAGAGAGATGGGTTCAGCCATTTCTCTTGCTTCTGCCTGGTAAGTAGAGTGAGGAGGCAGTAGGCAAGCAGTACAGCAGGCAAAGCTGTGCTAGGGGGCTGTTGGGTGTGCAAAGGGAGTGGGATGTGGACTTTTATGGCGGACTATGGGTTTGTGAGAGTGCTGTGAGAAGTGGGAGCTGTGGGGCCATAGAAGCAAGTGGGGATACACTGCAAGATTGAGTAGAAATGTCTGTTGGTGTAACATATGAGAACCTAATCCCTTAGTGTAAATGATATTAGTCTTGCAGTCCTTTCAGACACATCTAGCTTTAAGGATGTAGGAGCCCCACTAGTGTGCTCAGTGGGTCTACAAGTGCCTTGTTGACACTGGGAGGAGCAGGGTGGGTTAAGAATTAACCACCAATTCAAAGGTCCCCACTCTTCCTATCTGGCTCTCTGTAGTGTCCTGCACACCTGTGGCACAGCCAGTCCCTGAGAGCAATGGGTACATGGGGACATGCAATTTCCTTGGAGGAGGCGGCAGCACCGCAGGAGCTCCCGTGGCAGGTGAGAACGTCCCTACAAGCCTTAGCGTTGCCAGGCACTTCTGCAGTTGTGGAGGGGATGTGACACTGCCTCTAGTTTTGCTTTACATATGCAGTTCATGGCATCCTGGAAACCTCAGCCCTTAATAATCCCCTGTGAGCATGTGATAACACAAGTGTACATCAGCGCAGGCAACAGCCCTTTGTGAACACATTCAACACTGGCGAACTTGTAGCTGTGCTTCCTTGTAGAAGCATGAGGTGGAGGGACCTCATGGCCTGCCCTGTCAGTTCTCAAGCCCACAAATCCCTGCTCTGGGTTTAGCAGCACTTCATTCACGCTACTTCTGTGTGCGTCCTTGTGCTTCCCTTGGGAACTAACTGTGCAAGGCTGAGGTTGTATCTGCAAGCGTGCATTTGAGCTGATGAGCTCTCGTGGTAGAGAAGAAATAACAATATGGAATAATTTATATTCAGGCCTAAAGGTTTAAAAGAGCATTATGTATTACTTACTAAATGTTTACACTCTCATAACCCAGACTATTCCTCAGAAGATCGTAGGAGGGGCAAGGGGAGCAGTGCCTGTCTGTACTGTCATACAGCAGAGACTGATGTAGTGGTGAATTGTAACTGGTCTGAAAACACACGTGAGTTCTCCAAAGGGCCTTCACTTGAAGACTGTACTTGATATCTCTCCAATATCAGGGCCCCAGAGACAGGTTGAATTAATCAACCACGTTGTTTGTAGCAGTGGTGCAGTTCTCTCAGCTGCTGCAATAGCAGTAGTTGTGAACTGTGTGTGCTGCAGTCTGGATTGGCACTGGGCTAGCCTCCCTTTTCCTGGTAATCCAAGGAATGCTTGATATCAGCCCAGGCTGCCTGGGAGCTGTATTTCTTCAACTCTTCTGGAAAAACAATGTGTGGGGTTTTTTTGTGTAGTTTGTCACCAACACTGGCAGTGGTGTAGCACAGTCTACTGCAAAAGAGGGTTTAACGTGTATAAAATTGTCTGGGGACTGACCTCAAAGCTGGAAGAGTCTCAGGTCTCCCCTGGTGCAACTATTATCCCTTCAGCTGTGCTAGATGTTTATCTGGGCGTTTGATACAGAGTACTTGCTGTTCCAGCAAAACAAAGCATCACATGCAAAGTGGAGGTGTGTGTTCATATTGGTCAGATTAAGTGGGGAGAAATGAATCTTGAGCATAAACCTGACTGCCCAGGGGAAACAGTCCCTTAAATCCAGCAGCGACTGGTACAAGAGATGAGACAAGTGGGTTCAGAGTAAGGCTTTGCTGGGGGTGTGAGGGGATACAGGATAAGCAAGCACAGAAGCAAGCCTGTAATTACTTCAGTGCCTGTTTTGTGTAAGCGCAGCCTGTGGCTCCTAGAAAGTCTCTTCCCTGGTGCTGTCAACCCATGGCAGATCCTGGGGAGGAGGCACAGAAAGGAGACAGAAACCTACAGATGCCTCCCCCAGCCCCAAGCCTTGTCGGAGTCTGTGCAAAGCCTCCCCTGACCTTCCTCTTGTAAAGCTACAAGCCTTAGAGGTCCCAGTTTGGGATGGGAACCAGGCTGGAGTGGGGACCACTGGAGGGCATGTCTGAGCCGGCACCGCTCCCGCTGTGGGCCTCACCATTCAGGTGCCGTTTTTCCTGCTGGGTCTGCAACAGCAGCTTTCTTAACGAGGGGTAAGTTTTAATGGCTCTTGGGGTGCCCTTTTGCGTAACTTGGCTCTGAGTGCAGCCAGTGATTGAGGGGAGATGTCAGAAGAACAAATGCAACGTGCTTGTCTGTCTCTGCCCGTGAAGCCTCCCCTCCTGTTGCCTGCAATGCAGGGACTGCAGTAATAAGTCACGGTCCGTGTTCTGACCGGAGCAGGTACCTTCTGCTGCTCTCCCCAGCCACAAGCCAATACCCTAAGGAGGCTTTAATCAAGCAGACACATTATCTTCCCATAACTGATTCTCCAGACTGGACTGCTCCTGGCTGAATGTGCTTAAACCCTCCTGTCCTGTGCCAGAGCCCTCCCTCTGTCCTTTGCTGGCTTGTTTTTCTTTCCTTTCCTGTGTTTTTGCTGCTTCCTTTTGCCCTCATTGCTGTACCTGCCAGGGTAACTCTGGGCCTCCTGTCTCAGCACTGTGGGCTCCTCCTGTGTTTAAGCTGTTCTCTTGCCTATAAAAATGCATCTCGTAGGGATGTGTCTGTAGAAGCCTCGCGTGGTGGACACAGTCCCTAATGCTGCAGCCAGGCCCTCAGCTCTCTGGTAAGTGCTGAAGCATGGCATCTGATGCCCCATGCATGCGGTGAACCCTGGCAGTTCTCCTCCTCACTCCTTGGTGTTTCTGTGCAGCTACGAGAGGTGCAGCTAAATACCACCTCTGGGGCAGGGCACTGAGTAGCTGCCCACTCCTTCTCTTCTGTCGCTCTAGAGGTAAATGTATCTTTGTCAGAAAAGGGACAGAGAGACGTGGGTAGATGCTTTACTCTGAAATGTCTGAGATTTGGGGGTTTGGGGAATTTTTTGAGCTCTGCTAAGCTGTATTTTTCTTGGGGGGAGGCACAATACACAGGACATCAAGCTCTCGGACACTTGTGCAGCAGCTGAGAAAATGCCAGATATATTTCCAGGGAAATGGGCCATCTATTATCCCCTAATTTCTGCAAGTAAAATAGGCTTAAAGATTGCTTCAGCTGCAGCAGCTTTTTTTTTTTTTCCTTTGTGTGAGACAAAACAGCTACTTAGCGACGTGGCTCTTGATGCCCATGGGACTTGTGGCAGAGGACTGGAGGCTGGATTAACCTAATGCTACGGCAACTGGTGCTGTGTGCAGATTGAGAATTGTGGGGATTTGCATCTAACAAGGATCTGGCTCCTGGATGCAGGGAAGCAGACTCTATCTGTAGCAAGCTTAGAGAGCAAACAAACCCCCACTCCCTCACATGCTGGAGAAATGGCTGCAAGTGAGAAATTCCATGAAACTTTGAGCAAGAAGGGCAATGGGCAGCCTGTCCCCCACTGCCTACCTGGAGCTAGATGCAGCATCCTGTGAAGAACGGTGCCTGCCTGCCTGCTCCCCCATGCTCTCTAGGTGCCTGTAACCCTAGTCCAGCCCTTCTGAGGGATGACAGCTCTTCTGGGTACATCTCCTTGCTTCTCATGTGAAACAAGTTGTTCTTGCATCATTGACAACTCCCTTCTTGGGGTCTGGCCTTTCTCCCACTTATCCCTTCGCTAGGTACCAACTCTACTCCAGCAGGCATTAGCCAGCAGTCCACAGGCTGCACCGTGAGCCTGGCTTCTGAAGTCCACCCAGGACCAGTTCAGACAGCGTAGGGGTCTGAGGGACCTGCAGGTCTTGGAAGAAGGCTTTCTATCAATGAGAAATGTGGGCCAGAAAAGGCATGAAACCCTCTTGTGCCTCCTTTGGCTTTTTTTCTGGGATAAAAGTCTTCCTCTCCCCACATATGGCTCAGTCACTATTCCTGCCTCCTGGGAACTCTACTAACATAAGCAAATTCCGAGCTGTCTTGAGATGAAACAATTAGAAGACCTGAAATTAATTGCTAGGGTTTTGTCTCCAGGACCTATCCCAAGGGGCCTAACCCTCAGGCTCTCTTCCAAGTGCTTCTTTGAGTCCATGAAGCTGAGGGCTCAGCACACTTTTTTATTAGCACTGAATCCCTTCAGTTTCTTGCTCATCAGCAAAATTCTTTGGTGGCAGCAGGGAAGGGGTGTAATGGTTCCTGATTGTTGCTAAGATGGGACTCGCTTCAGCCACAGCAGTGCCTGACCTCTGATTAGCTTTGTGGTGTTTGGAGGAGCTAGTTCAGCCCAAGAATGTTCAGGTTCCTGGAGTCCCAGACTCATTTCCTTGTCTCCATGCTACAGAGAGAGGCTAGGGGGAGACAGTAATAGGATTTCAGTAATGAGGGATGCCTACTACTCCCTGCCTGTCTCTCTGGGGAATTACCAGCTTTCTCCCCCTCTCCCTTTTATTTTTACATTTAATTTGCTTCCAAATGCAAAATTTTCCTGATGCCAGAGACTCCCATCACTGTGCATCCCCTCCTTCATTAACAGGCACTGCCAGTAGTGGCTAATTAGCCATGAGTCAGGTATCTCTTGGCTGCTCTTCCTTGCATAGACCCTAGTGACAGGCATGTTTGGATGGCTTCTCTGCTTTGAGCAGTGATTTAGGGGATGGACTCTGGGCTTTTTAATCACACGCTTAGCATAATCTGCTTGCTCTGCTGCCCTGTGGCACAGGTGCTGCTGTGCTGGGCTGGCTTTAGCTGCCTCCAGTGAGACACAACGCAGGAAAGAGAAGCCTCAAAAGCACTGACCTGGACTAATGCAGCCCAAGCTGTTCTGAGGCTGGGCCCGGTACCTCTGTGAAGATGGGGGCAGTGCACAAACAGGCCACTTCCATGAGAAGTCCCTTAGTCACATCTCCATCCTTGTACCCAAGCTCTTTTGATCAACTGTGGGGAGATCCCTCACTGTGGACAGAAGGGAGTGCCAAGGTGGCTTTTCTTCTACCACCCTCTCTCTGCAACTGGGATGGGACATGGGTATCTGTAGGCAGTGATGGAGCTGGGTGCCTCTCCTCCTCCTAGCTCTGCTGGCCTCTTCACTCTGTCCTTGAAGGTATATTCAAGAGAGCTGTGAATCCTTGGTCTTCCTGTTGCCACTTGATCCATCCAAGACCTCTGGCTGTTTCCCTTTCTTTATTTAGGTGTATCCTAGCAAAGCAGGGAATAATACTACTTTCTCACTGTAAATGTCAGGTATCAGTCTGTATCCTTGTCAGACCTTCAACTGTGTAAGAGTCACAAAGGCACAAGTTCTCTGCTGATTCCTTTTAGCTACCATCTGCCACTCAGCCTCTACTATTTCACAGTCTCTCTCTCTGTCAAAGTGTCCTGCTTCTCCTGCCTGTCAGTCTTGGACTCCTGATTTGTGACAGGGCAGTGTCAAGCTGCTGGACGACCATCTCCATCTTTGACCATCTCCAACAGCCTTTGCAGATGTACCTGACTCTTGATGCTGCTGGGAACCCCAATCATGGGTAGTGTTTGGGTCTCTCAGCACTGTAAGATGGGGGGAGGGGACAGTTCCTGCCTCTCTCCACAACTTACCATCTCGTGTCTGTCCAGCTGACATTTCTGTGAGCAGCAGCTTCTTTAAAACATTGTGTGGGGCAGCTCCTGTACTCCCATATGCCTATGACCAGGTGGCTTTAGTTAACTGACTGATATTCTCTAGCCTGGCTTCCTATCTCTAAAGAAAAAAAAACTATTTACCCTGTTTCATAAGGGTGAGATGAAGCTCTCGTTAATATTCACCTCATGCCATGTGAAGGCTAGGATCTAATCTGCCAGAGCTGTCATCTGCAGCCCTGAGTGATGTTTTCAAGGAGGGGAAAAAAAAAAAACCCACCAAAGATCCAAAGCCCTTTAGAGCTGTTTCCGTGCAGTTTTCTAGACGCAAGTGCTTTCACTGCATTTTAAAAGTGCATCTAATGTCGCAATGTCTGAGCAATGCACATCGATATCTGAGAAACAGCAGTGAGCCCAGAAGGGATACTCTTTTCTCCACCAAGCTTTGGATTAGCCAAGATGTTTCAAAATGAAATTCCCTCAGATGAGCAAAGTAAAAGTGTGGTGAGACTTGTGAAAAGGAAAGCCTAGATGCATACAGTTTGGGAGTTAACTCCATGCACACAGCTGCCTTTGCTCTTCCAGGACCAGTCACTGAAATATCTGGGGTTTTCTTCCGTGCCAGGAACACCCTGCTTGTAATGATCACTCTGTGTTTGCTGCCTGCATGTTCTGTGGATTCAGGTTTGATCCTCTGCACTCAAGAAAGGAAGTAGTTACACTTAAGTGGCCAGCTCTGGGGACAAGGGAAGTGGAAAACACATAAGGATCCCTGGCATGGCTTTGCCAAGACAGCTCAGTTGTAATCCACAGCTTATTGATTGCAGTACTACACTGTGATCTAGCTCTCCAGACAAACGTTGCCTTCACCTGGTACCCTTCTTCCTCTTCACTCTGAGTTGCAGTCCAGTGCAGCTTTACCCTCAGAAAGTAATACACCCCTAGATTCAGGGATGCAGATAGTGGGACTAGCACTAGAACACATAGTTCTTCTGCACTGCTGAGTTAAAAAAACGTCAAGACTTCTGAAACCAAGAAATAATATAAAAAAATTCTGCATCTGTCAAAATAGCACAGAAGAGGTGTTGATATCCTAAAATCTTATGTCTGCAGAAAGGAGCGTTTCTTAATCCATTACTCCTTACACTATAAACATCAACTTAATGAGAAAGCAAAGCTGGAGTTATACAGCTCTCCAGAATGTATTCTGCTCATTAAGTGTGAGTGATCTATACAACTGTAAAATGGTGCTAAAGCTGAATCCCTGTTAGGATATAAGGGACTGACAGTTGTGCAGTGAAGTCATGCTGGTCCCTGCTATGGAAATCTTATCCTCCAGCTTTTGAGTTTTTAATTTCAAAACCCTCAGTAAATCCCCCAGGAGCATGACTTCCCTGTTCGGTGGGGCTGCCAACCCCACTGGGTCAGCTACGAGGTGGGGTGGCAGGCTGTTGACTGGAAGCTGCAGACCTGAGACAGGATTTTGCAGGAAAGGAGAATTGAACCCTGTGGTTTCATTGTGGCCAACCTGTGCGAGTGTCACCTGGGCAGCTGAAATAGTCTCTCTGGGTAGCTGTCAGCTGACACTGACAGTTTACAAGGCAGACAGCCACTAGCATGGATGCAGAGGGCAAACCGCCTCCCAGAATCACCTTTGACAGTTTAATCAAGCAGAGAAGCCAGACACAGATGGTGGCACTTGGGCCATCTGGGCTGAATTTCTCCCCCGTGCTTCAGCTGCTGTTGCACTGAGTCCACTGTGCTGCAATAAGCTTTCTCCTTCCATGTCTCTGTATGGACTCTGCTTCTGGCCTGGGGCATTCAGCTGATGATAGATGTGACCTGACTTCTCTGCCAGCCCCAGGGCCAGGTGCCACTTGACAGTCGTTTCTGTCGTAGCTCTTCAGAGGAGTGGCCGAACAGGATAAACAGCAGCCCACTGTGTCCTGTGCAAGGCACACTGCACTTCAGCTGCAGTCCTAGCCCTGGGTTGAACACAGCAGTGTTTAAGGTAGTGTGGAAGCAGATGGGACCTCTGGCTTTAGTGGGGAGCAGGTCTGAGGTTAAGCGAGGTCTAGAGGAACATCTGTGCCTATCTGGGAGGCTCTTGCATTTGATGCTTTGCTGACAGTCTATTTGTGAATATTGAGTATCTCATTGGGTGCTACAGCATAAGACTATTCCTTCTTGGTAGAAGCATGATTGGTTCTTCATGGATGTGCAGTTCCAGATGTCCTGGCATTGCTTGTATCATCAAGGAGTGCTTGACAAAGTGTGTCCTACCCTTTCTGCTGTGTGAGTTCATGGGTGGCTCAGGTTTGTACTTGCTCAGTGTTGTGGGTCCCGCTGGGAGTAGATGGGGAGGTAACTACCGTTAGTTTGTGACCTGCTGGTCTGCTATTTGGTGGTGGGGAGGGACACCTGATCCAGCTCCGGTATTGCAGGTCCCATCTCCCATACCATATCTCCGTAACAGCCCAAACATAATTAAAACCTGGCAAAGCTTAGATGCTCTAAGCTCTCCATATGGCTGGGCTTGTTAATTATCTCCTGGACCCATCTGACTGCTGCCAGAAAGCAGAAATCGCATTTCAGAAGAGAACAAGGGGGTCCTGCATCAGCTCTGTGAGAGCAAGAAGCCAAAGCCCAGGAGACTTCAAAAGCAAGAGGAGAATTCCGTTCCTGAATGTGGTCTCCATGCACTGATTCTTCCCTGTTGTCCCAAATCCCCACTGGATTTTTGAAATGCTTTCAAAGGTGCCACACCCATGTTTTTTATGGACCTTGAAGGCAGGAAGGGTGCAAGCCAAGGGCACGGGCTCAGAGACAGAGATTATAGTAAAATACCCCCACTTGCAGACAGAGGGAAGTGGGGAACTCATATCAGGTAAAAACAGCCTGGCTGGACAAAATTAGGCCCTGGTATCTCCAAATGAAGCAGCTAATTCTTGCCTTCCTGCTACTGGCAACATCCATCTTCTTGCAGCAGCCTTGGATGCCAATTCTGCAGGCGCCTTTTCCCGCAAACTGTAAACTAGTTCTTCTTGTCTTAAAAAAGGAAGCTCTGCTGTTTAATATTTAATCAGAAGTATTCTGTGCCTTATGTAATACCTTGCAGCCTGGCTGCCAAGCAAGGCCACCCATTTTACACCTCTATTTCCCTCCACCACACACTGCCTTGCTGCCCTCTCCCTGCTTGTACTCACAGATGCTCTGTACCTGGCCAGTACTTTGGGCCTCACCCCTCTGTGTGGGATTTGGGCTCAATCCCAAATTGACCTGCCCTCTGTGTTGTTAGAAGGGATGAGTTTGCAGCAGGCGGTCTCTGCTCTCCCCGCGCTGTGCAACCAGAGGAAACACCTCCAGTTTGACTCTCCAGCTGGAGAAGAGATTTGTTCTGCCTGCAGATGGGAGTGTGGGGGCAGAGCGTTTTAGGTAGCGTCAGGGAGGGATTTCTCACTTGGAAAACCAGAATGAAGCTGGGTTTCAGCAAAAGAGAGCTTGGAAAGGAATGGAGACAGCCACCCTCTGTAGAGCTCTCCCTGTCTCCAGCACTTGTCTTTAAGCCTCCCCTCTCTGTCTTGGGAGGGGACAGGGATAAGGTCAGACCTGCTGTCTGCATCCTGCATCTCCAGCGCTCTGCATGATCCCATAACAAAGATGTCATCTACCTGTGAGTGGGTGTGGAAAAGGACTCGCTCAGCTCTGGTCCCTTGGTCTTGTTCTGTGCTGTGGTTCCCACGTGCAAACTGGCACAAACAGTCCTGCCCTGTGGGGAGCTGGGGATGAGCACACTGAAAGTCACAGAGGGCTCAGATTCAGTGCCAAATGGGCTACAGGTATGAGAGGCAGATGACTTGAAATCATGGTATTAGGGATTTTATTCCTTAAGATGCAGTGGGGACCTGCCTTGGAATCAGAATGAAAGGTATGGTGGAAATGTCAATTCCCATTAGAGATTTTAAGTTGCTGACACATGCATCAAAGACTCCGAGAGTCTCAGGAAAGCTCAAGGCCACTCTCAGTGCTGCCAGTTTTGCATTTCTTTTTACCCAATCCTGCATTTATTTCTGTGAAGCTAATGGGACTGACATGAGCTCCTCTTAGCCACTTCTCTGTCTTCAGCACTGGTGATCTGTGTCACAGGAGCAGGCTTTGCTTGAAGAAGACAAGGAGAGAAGGGGTGGATTTATAAGAAGGAGGGATTGTTCTTTTATCTGGTTAGAAGAGCCAGCAAGTGTCAAGGACAGGACAAGTGTGGGTGTCTGAACATGTCTGTAGTAGTGGAAAGCAGCTGCCATCTGGCAGCTGCCTGTGGCCAACGTGCCTTGAGTCAGGTTCCCTCTGCGCGAGGCTCTGCATCACCTCTGATCCCTCTCCTGGTTCCGGCAGGGAAGTGGGAGGTAAGGTTGGTCACCTCTCTGCCAGCCATCCCGAGTGGTTCCTACTCGATGGGGTGATCAGCTCGTGGTAGTGGCTCATAATGGGAGCAGCTCCCTGCAGGAAGGGAAGTTTTACTGGGATAGGCAAGGACAAAGTGGGGTGCAGAGCTGGGGGCCGGCTCAGCTCAGCACATGGGGGTGTGTATGGGCAAGGCTGCCAGCTCTGGCCATGCTCCTAGGGCCAAACAAACACCCTAAGCCCTGCCGGGGAGGTCTGCACTGTGCAATCACTGTTTCAGTGGGATTGATTCAGTGCACTCGGGAGAGGCTGAGGCACTGTAAGGCTACATGAAAAGGAGTAAATACTAAACCAGACTGGGGAGAGGGGTGTTGGCACTGACCCTGTGCCATCTGGCTGAGATTTTGTAAGAAACTGAGCAGAGGCTGTCATGCAGGTTTTCAGCCCTGCCTTTCTCTGAGAAGGGCAGTTGTGGCAGACTGGGATGGTGCTTGGGTCCAGCAGGACCCCTGGCAGATTCCCCTCCATGCCTATCCACGCTGTCCCTGCCAGGCTGCTTACCACACTTGGGACTTTCTCCGGGGCAAGCCGTGCCGGTGCCATTTCGAGTGGGGAGTTAGGTGGTAAATCAGCTGCCTGCAGATCCTGTCCGAGGACTTCCAGGGGTCATATTCCTGAAAGCAAAGAGACAGCTTAGCCTCTGTGTGCACCACGGCAGAACAAGGGGAGGACAGAGGAGGATGGGAAAGGAACAGAGGTGGGTAGTAGAGGAGCAGAGGAATGTATACAGAGGAGGAGATGAAGAGAAGAGGATGAAAGAGGAATCGTGAGAAGGCCTGAGATGCCTCTGTACCACATGCCATCTCCTCCTGGGGTGGAGGAGGAGGAGTAGGAGCTCTTCACTGCCAGGAGGGACCCCAGCCCAGCCTGCATGTTTCTGCCCAGAATGGGGCTACAAATTCACAGCTGACCAAGGAGCAAGTGGAGTTCAGAAGAGGGGGTTATTTTCTAGAGCTGCAGCAGGGGGTTCTGCTCTAGGCCAGGCAACACCCAGCAAGGTGGGGTGAGGCTGAGAACACAAGAAGGGCTCTGTGCAGAGACCCCTTATACCCTTTTCTTCAAAAGATCTCTTCTTTTAAAAAAAACGCAATATGGTGACAGCATGGGTGTCAGCTCCTCACTGCTGTATCCTCAGCATCACCCATGCCCAGCTGGGCAGAAGAGATGCCACCTCCTAGTGTTACAGGACTATGCTAAATTTCTATCAATCACCTTGCCTCCCAACCTGCGGACTGTCTTTGGACTGACCGTTTGTTCCACTCATGTGGGCAGAACAGCAGTCAGCACCCTTTCCCCATCCCCCAGGTGTGCTTCTTGTTGGGAGAGATGTGCCCTGGGACATCCCTGCTCCTTCAGCAGCACCCTGACTCTGTTCCCTCCCATGCTTCAGCTGGGAACTGCCAGGATAGGGAACCAGTGAGTTCCCCATACTCCTACTTCCTTGCAGTCCATTCTGCTCCTGGAGATTTGAGTCTGGAAGCTTCCCAATGCCAACAGTTCCCTCCAGCTGTTGGAGGGAACGGCATCTCCAGGAAGAGATGGCACCAAGACGGTTGCTACTTTCCCAGGTTTATTTTTGCACATGTTCTCTACGGCCGTGACTTTGAACAGCACCTCTCTTCCGCTGGTAAGGCACAAGGGCAAATGGCAGCTGCTGAAGGTTGGGATTTCTGCCCCCTCCATCATATTTTCCAAATTCTGGCAGACACCTGCATTCCCATTCCTCAGCCCTCCAGCCGTGGTGCAACATGTGCATTCAGGGATTTGATAGGTAAACATAGAGTAAAGCTGTCAGGGAATATGCTAATTTATTCTTCATTGCAAGCGGGTAAAGTGCTGTACTGTGGGCCAACAGCTGCACTGTGACTCTCCTAAGCAGCCGCTGAATCAGCTGCACTCCCCAGGGATGCGCTGCCAGCATGTGGTTGTCCTGCTGTGCCAAAAGGAGAGGGATCCAGCCTCAGTGCTCAGCAGAACACCCCTGATCGCTGTCCCAGCTCCCCCAGGAACCCCACGGGGACTGGCCCATGCCACTGGGTTAGGTGCCTTGTTCTACACTACTACTGTGCTGGCAAGGCTGCAACTGGCACTCTGCTGTCCCCGACAACAGCAAACCTTTCCAAGTGGGTGCACGTGCACACCAGGCTTCAGCACAGAAGCTGGCACAATGCTCTGCAAGCGTTTGGTGGCTCGCAACTGAGAATTACCCTCCTGTTCCTTCCCATGTCTTCACTGACTTAATTTCCACTGACAGTGGGAATTGCACTCGGCCTGCCTGCCTGTAATGCAGTTACATCCACCAGATGCTCAGCCAGGGTCAGAGAGGGGACGTGGTCTGCCAGTGTTTGCGCTGGGTAGGGTGTTGGTGCTGTAGGGTGCTGAGTCTGTCCAACCCTTTATGCTGGGTAGGGTGTGGGTGCTGAGTCTGTCCAACCCTTTAATTAAACTCCCATTGGCTTTGAGGGGCAGCTCAGCTGCTCAACGTCTTCCTTAGGAACGGGGAAAATCTTATCTGGATAATGGCACATCTGTCACTGCAGATAAGTATGTGCATCTATATGACATGAAAATGGCAGGGGCGAGCATACGCAGGTATATAAAAAGTGTCGTGTGTTATCTGTAGGCGCCTGGGGACTGGAGTAGGGTGATGTGCCCTCGTGCTGCCTCCCCGGAAGGGCACTGCAAAGTATGGGGTTGGAGATGGTTTGGTAGAGCAGCTGGAGATGAGGTCAAGTGAAGTATGGTTAAGAGGTACTACTGCTGTGACCCATCCCCTTCCTTTTTAGATGCTTATAAAATCTACACGAAAATTACACTTGAAAAGAGGATTTTTTCAGGCTGCATTGTGGCCCAATGATGATGATTAAACTTCAGCTAAATGTAGTTTGGCTGTTGAGACCTGACTGGTTAATTGTTATCAGAGAGCCTCAGGAGATGGCAGAACAAGGTTAGAAATGCCAGTAATCTACAGCAGGCATTCAGTGTATTCCCTGGGGTGCTGCTGTTTGCTCTGAGCTGTGTGTACTTAATATCTCTCTTTGCATAAAGAAATTCACTCCATTGCTCTCCTTATAAAGCAAACATGACACTTGCCAAGCCTGATGAGCAAACGGATGTAGTACAAATCCACGTATTTGTGGTGGCAAAGGGTAACAGTAGATGCTGGTGTTGCAGCGGGACTGTGGTATCTGTGACGTCTGTCTGCACGCAGCCTTGCCTGCCTTGGTCTCCCCTCTCCTTGTTCGCTGAAGGAAAGCAATGGAGCAGTGCAGGAATACTGCGCACGTAACACATTTGCTTCCTGAACCCTGAGTTGCAATGTGTTTCTACAGCACCATTCTTTACTCAGAGATTCAGGGGGTTATATGGTGGATGTAATGCTGGGCTAGGGAAGTTACGTACAGCAAAGGACCCAGGAAGAGAGAGGTTCTTGTCCTACTCCCGCAGAGCCACCAGCCTGGCCAGGGCTGCAGAGATCTCTGTTCCCCACTGTAGCCCCATAAGTTAGCGGCTTTGAGCCTCCGGGGCATACCACTGAACAGGGCATCACCATCCACCCCGTGTATTTTTATCTGGTTTTTACCCTGTCATCAAGTTTACTCTACGCACAAAAAGCAAATAACCTGATTTCTGCACACATAACTGCTCCCTCCTTCAGGTGCATTCATGTTCTGAGGTAGTTTTAACCAATTTCTACAGAAATATGCACAACAATCTATATGCTACCACTCCAAGGGCATACACTAGCTGGCTCTGAAGGATTGCAGAGCACCACCCAGCTCCAGCCACCCCATTATGGCTCTCTTTGCATCACTGCTATTTTGCAAAATGTCTACTGAGCTGAGGGAAGAGTTTACCTTTTTGGGACACTGCAGATCTCTAGCGAGGCTCATCAGCAAGTCATGGGAGATGGGATCCACCAAGTTGAGGAAAGTTGCATTTTTGTAGAGCACTTCATTGAGGAATGTTCCTTCCAGTCCCAGGTCCTACAAGAAAAACACAGTCAGTCAGATACATGGGCTCCCTTGGAACTATGACCATCAGTGTCTTGAAATCAGAAAGTAAATCCCATGAGGTGCCAGCTGATTGCTCAATAGAAACTGTCCTACAAAGGTGAAGAAGCTGTGTCTGACCGAGCACTGCTGTGATGGGGGATGCGGACAGCCAGAGAGCTGACTGAGATGCAGTGTTGAGCTAGTCAACCTACAGACTGACCGTCTTGTTTCCACCTACCACTGGAAGGTGACAGCAGTATCATTTCCAGGCTGGCTAGAGCCCAGAGAGAATTAGTTCCAGAGAACCTCACAGTTTTGTCAGCCTCTATGTGTGAATCTGCTGCAGAAGCTGAGCAGGAAGGCTTGGCTCTAAACCTGTTTCTCCAATCTCAGCTTTTCTGGAAGAATCAAACCTTTCTCAGGTATTTAGATACTGCCATACACACTGGTGGTGGCTGCCTGAGCAAAAGTCCTGCCCATCCCTGTGAGTTTAGCTGTGCTTTGAAGTTCTCAGTAAGTGCTAAGCACTGGTGGTATTGCCTTTTAGGGTGTAATGGTAAACGTAAAAATAGCTCTACACGATGGTCGTGGGGAGTCCTCTTGCCATCTTCCACAGTGTGAGTTAGGGGAACATCTGTGCTCCATGCAACTTACCCGCATGGACCAGGGTATGGGGCACCTTTGGATGTTCTGGAGGAAACCTCAGCATCCTTGGAAACAAAAAGGTCCCTCAGGGGCCAGATATGGGATACTGCCAAGAACTAAGCTGTTTCTTGTGAAGAAGAAAGCTAAGATCTAATAAATGATACAGTTATGACAATCAGGAGGTACCATAGAGCTTGGGTAGAGAAGGGGAGGGAAAGCATCTGAGAACAAGAGATCCCATCCTCACATGAAAACACCTCAAAGGCAAAAAAAAAAGGTATCCCAGGAGTAGGAATGTAGAATAATAATGCTCCCTAATAGGGATAGTGCTGAGTTTGATTCAGTTGACAAGGAGGGCTCAGCTGAGGGAGGAAGCAAGTCCTATGTCCATTTTGTATGCTGCTGCCAGGAGAAATGAATAAGCAAATGGGTGCCCCATATGTTCGTGCTGCTCCACTGAATGTGTGCTTCAGGCACCACCCAGTGAGAGATGCACTGAGAGCTTAAAAAAGAGAGAGAGAGAGAAAAAAAAAAGAAAAGAGCTGGGCGTATACATATACATCACCAGCAGGGATGGAGCCAGAGCTGACAGAGATGTGGGATCTTAACCCTAAGCAGCAATCAAAGCCAGTGCTGTAGCCACTCTCCCCTGCTCAGGATATGCTTGGATCAAGCAGAGAGCACAATACAAAAGAGACTCTGGCTACAGATCTAGTGGAGAAAAGGAGAATAAATCAAATGCTTTAGAGCCCCATCACTGTGTGTACACAGATGATAGCCACAAGCAACCAAGGAACCCAAGCAGTGGATCAGCCCTGAAGGACCAACAGCCACAGCTGGACGTGGGCCAGGAGCGTACCAAGGCATCCTGCCAATATCTCCCTTAACCATAAGGCTTCAGGGAAATGGAGCCTCCTACGCCAAGCGTAATATGCACCGATGAAGCAAGCTGCCGGGAGAATGGCATGGCTGGGCATGCAGCAGTGGATGCCAGAGCAGTATTTAAACTCCCCCAGTTGGAGCTATACCATTAAGATGAATCTGCATTCCCATTATAAGTCCTGCCTGCAAGGGTTATTTATAAATAATATAGCTGTGAATATTCACCTCATGTTGATAGTCCATAAATTCTTAGCCCAGGGCATTTTCTGGTTCCTCTTATTTCCCTCCCTCTCTCATTTCTTGAAGAAGTTTGTACTTTTTCTTGTACTTTGTCTGTCGGGAGCAGCAGTCTGCCTTGCATTGGGAGCCAGCGTCCTTCAGTTTGGCTGAGCGTGTCTGTTGATCTGGGGAGGCTGCGATTTTGGTCCTGTCATTGCTCTGCTTCTCTGGGCTGTCTGCACGCTGGCCCAAGGCACGTGGACAAGGCGCAGTGTTAAATATCCTCACTGTCCACTCGCATGAACAAGGTATCTCTTTTTTTTTACAGGTAAAAACCAGACCCTTACCTGGGACACATTAATCCGTGACTCCTGAGAGCCTGTTACTGCAAGGTAAGCCAGTCTGTGTAAGGAAGGACATGCTGAAGGGCTTAAGGGCTCAATTCAGCTGAGGAGCGAGGGAAATTTGTCAGTGAGAAAAAAGGCCGATTGTAGTACCCTTCGAAGCCGACACTGGACGCATGAGGAGCACTGGTTTGGATTCCGTGACCCCAGACCGCCTGACGGTTGTGTTTAGTTGTTGAAGGGTGTGGTAGGTGTTAGTGGTGTAGCCCTCTGCCTCTGAAATCTCTGAGCACACAAGGAACCAGACGCTTTGGGGTGGCGTTGGATGGGTTCCCGTCTTACTTGGCGGAGGAAGGCTGTGTTGTGACTACAGGATGCATGTCCCACTGCTGTCGTGAGCAGATGAACGGAGGGTCTCTGTTTTGACATGGATGAGTAGAGATGGGACCAGGAATAACAAGGGGCACTGGAGGGCAGTGGACAAAATCTGAGTGTTCAGGAAGCAGAGTGTTTAACTGATCCTGAAAGGAGCTGGCAGGCTGCATTGAAAGGGGGGCTTAGAAATGGCCCTCTATTCCAGATGGCCCCGTGCCTTAGCGTTCAAACCCTGGCTGCTCACAGATGGACCTTCTGGAGACCTCTGAGGTTTGTGGGGGATTTCAGTGCTTCAGCCTCAAGGAGAGGTGCTGAGCGCTACAGAAAATGACATTCTGTAGTTCTGGCCTCTGGCATACCCTACAAAAGTCTGTTCATGTTATGTCCCCACGTTCATGAAATGAGTGGTTGCCTCTTTTTCTTCATACGCTTCTTGTAACAGCGCCTTTCCCAAACTGCCTTCGAAATCTTACTGAACCCTTGTCCACCACACTGGTGCACACATGCAGGCTCTCTGCTGAGCGTTTATCAGTCTACACGTGTGGCAAGAAGAGTGTCTGTGGTGCTGGTAACAAACCTCACGTGAATGCTAAGGCAGTGGACAGGAAAAGCAGAGATGTACTTTTTTGGTCCTGTAAATTCTTAGTTCTGAGCGTGCAACTTGCTGGTGGCCTGTGGCATTGACCAGCGCTGTTGGATGTGCTGTAAAACCCAGGACACTCAGAGCAGAGACTGGGCTGTTGTTAATGCAGCTCCCTGCGGTGTAGTGTGGCTGCACAAGCACCCCAGCAAGCCCATCCCTGATCCAACGTACTCACACCCAAAGGTTACTTGCCGCTCTGTGCGTTCCCAAGATGAAGTAGGTCATTATCTAATGAAGTAACATGATAAGCTAAGAACCGATCGTGTTTTATGTCCAAATCAGAGGACTGGTCCCCTGTGCTACTGACTGCAGAGTTGCCTGCAGTTTGAGGGAGCTGAGTTTGCCTGGAAAGTGGTGGTAGCACTGAGTGATGGAGGAGATGGCTCTGTTCCAGCGGCAGGGCTGTCCTCAGCATCAGTTTGGCATCACGCTGTCTGCACACTGGCTTTTCTGTTCCTGAATGGCGGCAGACAGAAACAAGCTCCCACTGATACACTGACCCCTTTACCTCTCCTCTCAGCCTAGGCTGGCTCAGAGGTCCTCTCCAAAACCATCCTGGGTGCTCCCAGAAGACCAGCCTGGCTGGGCAAGCGTCCTGGGATGTGGCAGCAGCGGGAAGGCAGTGGCTTTTCTCTGGGGGTCACCAATCCAAAGCACACCCAGGGGCTGGCACGGAGGGGTCTAGGTGAGGACTGCTGAGGCTCGGACACCCCTTCTGCGTGCATCACAGCATCACAGCTCCGGGGCACGGAGCGGCGGGGGGTGGCACAGAGAGCTACAAACCCACA
>NW_010263491.1:0-21348 GCF_000690775.1 Eurypyga helias
GCTAGCTGGACTTAAACCACGACAGGTTCTTTGCTACTACCGTGTTCAAAGACTCAGCAAGAGTTACCAAACACACACAAAAGCTTCAAGTTTCTGCCTCTCTTCCATCAGCTGCTATGCATACTACAAGACTAAACTGGTTACTCTGCAAGGCATATTTCTTAACGATTCCTGCAAAATTGTTTAAAAAGTCCAAGATACTAGCTGACTTAGATAATGACTGCTGAGGAAATTTTCATGCACAGGAAGAAAGAGTACGTAGAGAAGCAGGTAAGAGTAGTATGTGCAAAATCGTAAGTCATATCTACAATTGTATTTCATCAGTCAGAAAAGGGAAGGGAGTAGACTGATAAGCTGGTTCCTTTATATTGCCCTACACAAGCAGTTGGTATTAACTTCATTCATAAAATTGCAGAATGGTTTGGGCTTGAAGCCACCTTGTGTAAAATAGAGAAGTTAATAATTTTTAAAAAAAAGTAACAGCTATTTACAAATGTACCATTGAAATAAGCTCAAGAGAAACACATAAATGTACAATATAAATAAAATTGATTCCAAATTTTGATACATAGACATGAGTAACTGAGAGTAACCATTTGTGGAAAGATGAGAGATAAGGTGCTACTTCTCCACTAAGGATCTAGACACAGCTATCAATAGGACTTCTAAATTCATTCCTTTGAGTTAACACTCTGTGAACCTTTAGACTTGTCTTGAGCATCTAAGTGAAGAAGGCAGCATCTGGAAATTCAGCTAATGGAAAATGGAAGTGAACCTGTGGGAGTATCCATTCTATATTTCTGACCAACAAAAATACATTAAAATGTCACACGATGCAAAAAGTGGGATTTTGAAAAACAAAGATTGTAAATATTACCATTTTAATTTGAGAGGTTATATATAAGATAAATTTGACAGGTGTTGGGAGCAATATTGATAGGGTCAGATTATAGGCTGCCAAGTCTATTTGTGAAGATAAATAATAGTACACCGAAAGAAAGAGGTATTGTAATACTGACCCATAATGAAAATCTCCACTATTATTAATCAATATTTACTTAATTCTGTGGTTTAATTTGATTATATCTAATAAAAGTTAACATTTTTTTTATTTAATGGAAATTTCTAGTAGAAGAACTGAAAATTTCTGCTTTCCTACAAGCTGTTCTCCAAAAGTGGCCCACATATTTGAGGTTAATTATGATTCAGAATATTTTTTACATATAAATCTGGTAAAAATAGGATAAATCATACACAATAAACTTCCCCCAAAATAATGGAAATTTTCACTGACCTTCCTAAATTCATTAATTATGTCAAATACATGAACTAATGATCTAGTACTGGAACTGTTTGACCTAAAACTGAGACTGCTTTGTAGAGTGAGGAAATCTATGCTGTCCAAATGAAAACCAAGGAAATAGATTATAGAGAAAATATATTTCTCTAGAAATATACCCCACATAATATACAGAATACCCCACATTTTATTAATAAAGAATAAATTTCATTATCAGTATTTTAAAGACCTTTTTAATCCATATAATACAATAAAGACAGGAATGATGACAGATATTTGGGATGGCAGTGAAGTATGTCTCAAATGAGAAACCAGTACTAAGACACATTTGAAAGAGGAACTCTAAACTCAAATGCTGGCTAAATCACTACATAACAAATTGTTCCTTCATCACTCAAGGTTACAGCATCTACTTGTGTTTGCACAGCAGAAGTCTAATGAGCAGTGAAAATGATAACATATTGTGAACTCACAGCACTGAAACATTGATTTATAAAGGCAATAAAACCCACACAAAAAGCTATTGTTTGCTAATTCTCTTTTTTATGGTTACCAACCAATTCAGAACATGGTGCAAGTGAACATGATATTTCTTCCATTAGAAGAGTAAAGTTCAGCTGATGTCTCACAGGACTTCCTGACCTGAGGGAAGAAATTGTTATCTCAGTTAATTGAATTCTTTGGTGGGAATCCAACTAATTAGTCTTCTATTTCCTCAGCAAAAGGAAAACAGCTCTCCTATCAGTGTATGAGAAATAGGGGGCAATGGAGGTGAGAGGATGGGAAACATTAAAACAGTAGGACAATCTGGAATTCTTCAGCTTTCCCTCAAAAAAAAAAACCCTCAAAAACAAACAAAAAAAAAAACCCCACAACAGCAACAAAAAGCAGCAGATTGAAAAAACACATCCTGAATAATCTGAGTACTCCAAGTTTATTGAAAATTGCATATTGGTTTAATGATCAAATACAGGTCTTCAAATGATAATACATACAAAACAATAACTGTGATTCAGATTTGTAATATAATTGATAACTTATCAAGGATGTTGCACACAACTGTCAAGTCAGACTCCTGCCTGGATAACTGGGGAGGTTCTTTGTGCTATCATTTCCTTATACATGAGATGTCGTCGATAAAATTGTTTGAAATGAAGATTGATTGTCTTGGAATAGAGTACGCTAAAAGAAAGAGGATCCTGTGCAGAACAATCTGACTGTCAGTCCATTTAACAGAAGCTTAGCATGCTGAAGAACATCTTGTATTGTTTGGATTCAATCCATCATTAAACATAAATGAGAGGAAGACTGAGATACACAAATGTGCAAATGCCACATGGATAGATATATTAAGGAATCTGTAACCATCTGGACTCAATATGGAACATAAAATATGGCCATTTATCAAATTATAATTCCCATGCAGCATATCACATCAGTATTTCAGTGTTGATTGAAAGTAGATTGTTTGGAATTTATCAAACTGAGTTCAGACACAACAGCATATAATTTATATACCATACGTTCTTCAGGGATTAAGATATTCTCCTCCACTAGAAATATGCAGAATGGTCCTGCAAAGACTTGTACATGTGCTTTAATAGCTCAAGAAATTAGTCATATTAACTTTAATAGGACCATTCAATCAATTAAATATATACATGAAAACTTGCAAAAAAAAAGCTTGAAAATTAAGCGTTTTTTTCACTGATCTCTGCATGACAGAATAACTCTCAAGGAGCATGGAGATATCAAGAGGTCAGTCCAAAAGTTGTCTGTGACTGAATATTAAAGGACGTAATGTAATGAGATGGAAATTGCCTTACTTCTGAAACCAGGAGACTAGAACAAGCTACTTCCTTTATCTTTTCCTCTTGTCTCCACCTCCTCATTTTGGTTGACTTTACAGCTTTAAATTATTTTAGTTTAACTAATCAAATTAGTTAATTAGTTAACTGATTAAATTAAATTCATAGAATGAAATATTGTCTATGAAAATAATGTATGCTTTACAAAGTAGGAACTGAATAATGAGTTTAGACTAGCCTGTATAACAGAACACTAACAACCTCGTGCCATGTAATGGAAAGGCAAGAATTGCAGAGGATTGGCTGGGAGAGTCTGGACATCAGGCCATACAGATGAGCAACCCTGACTTGTGGGCCTAGGGTGAGTGACGCAGAAGTTAGAGAGAAAGTTATATAATAGCAGGATGTAGAGGTTGTGACATGGAACAGGAAGTATAAGCACAGTAAGGCACGTGAACTGAACTAATCAATCAGCTATTGCCAGCGTGGCACTTGAGCGGGCGGATCACTAACGATACTATATAAGCACGCGGAATTCCGGAAATAAACGATTCACGATTCACACTGCTAGCTCACATTGAGTCATCTCGTGTTTCCACAAGCCCGCCTCCAACAAAGAATCACACTTACAATGAGTTTTTTTGGGCAACATGAGACTGTTGGGCAAATGTCTAAAAGTACAATTCAGAAGGAGAATTACATAAGCAAAACTAAAGTCTGAGAAGAAGAGACTGAAAACTTTTATTGTTTATAAAGTATTAAAACCTAAACAGATTTCCAGCAATCTTTATGTCAGAGCTGTATGAAGAACAATTTCTGTATCATTTTGTATGATATCAATTAAATATAGGCGTATAAATGTCAAGATACAGACTAAATGTCAAATAAAGGAAAAGAATTTATTTTTAAAACATTATTAGGCAATGAGGCTCTCAATCATCTTCACACAGTAAAAAAAGCTGAGGTGGATGGCTGTAAAAGAAATCTAAAACACCTGAATAGTTGCTTAAAGGATTAACAACAGAAAAAAAGAAAATATTTAAAACTTCCTAGAAATAATACAATGTATAATGACTGCAGCAATTTCTTTATATGTCATAGTTCATCCAAATCATAATGATCTAAGAAGAAAATCCATTCCAGAAAATGTGTTAATGGTAGGGAGGGGCAGAGAACTGTCATTCTGAAGCAAGCTTTGAGGAAAACATATATTCCTCTCACTACAGGAGTGCAAAGAATAACAGACACATTAGCTAGATTTTCTTCTGTGGAGCTTTATATTGAAGGAGATTTTCATCACAATTTTGGACAAGGCTAGAATTTTTCTCTAGTAACGAAAATCTTCAGTGTCAGTCAAGTACTGTACTTAAAGAGTATCTTCTATGGACTGACAGCTTTTAAACCAATACTAAATTGCCCAAGGAACTACTGAGACATCAAACCTCATTGGGAGGCATCAAATCTCATCATTAAGAATGTCATTTAGGAACTCCAGGGGGTTACCTTGTTCTTACAGTTTAACAAGAATAAGAAAGCACTGCCATAGCACCATCACACAAAATAATTTTCTGAGTCCATTTAATCCTCTTTCCTCTTTAGTTTCTCAGCTTCACTGGTCACTTTTACTTTAGATTGTTTTTCATGCCTTTAATTGCTGTAAGCAATAGTAATAGCTATCATGACAGACAGAGTAGTTGGGCAAGTGATTTAGGCTGATGAATATTTTCTCTGCATAATCAAATAGCTGGCAATAAAATGGATTACATATTTATTCCCAATTACAAAAACATAAACCAAAGTTAAGTCCTTTGACTTAAATTACCATTTAATGGTATCTTCTTCGGGGGATGTATCAATGTGTCAATGAATTTGCGAGTACTATAGTATTTGACCCACTCTTTGTCAAGGAATTACTACATTTCTCAAACTGCACTGTTGTTCTTGCTTGACCTTTATTTTCATGTTTGACATTTTAATTGATTGTTTTACATTTATTTCCATCTGGCTACTTCTACTTTAGCTAAAACTTGACTTCACTTGCTGTCACTAATTGATATACAGCTCATTTTGTCAAACAGTTTGGTCTTTCTCCAGTGTATATATTTAGATAATATGTACTGAGTTATGTTTCTCCAGCCTTAGTGCGATTGTCTACCATTTTGGTTTTACAGCTTACAGAGGAAAGAAGGTAGGTTGATTATCAGTGGGTTGACTACTTTGTCAGCTGAAATAACTATCATTAGTATTGTTGTCACTCTGAGAACAAGGAAATGAAATAATAAATAAACCCCACCCAATGTATCAGGTGCAACTGATTATTCAATAATTATTTTTATTATATCTGCATGTCAGTGCACCTATTTACAATACAAAAATTGTTTCAGACCAGCCTATGGTATCCAATATCCAGCCCTGATCAATGTATGTATTCATATATGTGTCTGTGATATGCTTAAGAAGAAAGTTAATGTTATCCTTAATCTCTCTCTAATACTCTAAATTCACCCTTTTTATAAATCTGCAAACCACCAAACTATATTAAGTCAATCAGAGCGCTCTGACCATCTTGGTTTAGTTTGCAAAGCATAGGCTATAATTCTTGCTGCTGACACAGAAAAAATATAACTCAACAATTTGTTTCACTTCAGAATGTTCAAGGCCAAAAATTCTGGCATGAGATTCCATCTTTTTATTAGATATTGTTTGATTATTTCCTCATGCAAATAAATGCAATATCTCATTCCATCTTGAACATAGTTGTAAGTACATTTCATACTAAATTTTTACTTTTCTAAAACCTCATTCTGATTAAATAAAACAAAAAAAAATCACATGAAAATACCTTCCAACCACGTTGACACACTAGCATCAGTGGAACATCATATGAAATTGTACAGTGTGCCACGTTGAATATGCATCATTACTGTAAATATAAGTGACAGAAAATTCTCAATAGAAAACATATATGTTTCAACTTCAAAATTATATTGGGTTTTGTGGCAAGGTTTTGGTAGTCGGGGGACTACAGGGGTGGCTTCTGTGAGAAGCTGCTAGAAGCCTCCCTATGTCTGATAGAGTCAATGCTAGCTGGCTCCAAGACAGACTGCTGTCCAAGAATGAGCCCATCAGTGATGGTGGTAGTGCCTCTGTGATAACATATTTAAGAGCAGAAATAAAACTTCCTGGGGAACCTGCAGCAGAGACAGGAATGGGATGTGAAAGAAACAACTACACAGACAACAAGGTCAGTGCAGAAAGGCAGGAGGAAGTGGCTGGAGCAGAGGTTCCCCTGCAGCTCATGGTGAGAGGGCAGGCTGTGCCCTGCAGCCATGGAGGGTCTTGGGGGAGCAGAGACCCACCTGCAACCCGGGGAGGACCTCACAGTGGGGCAGGCAGTGACACCTGAAGGAAGCTGTGACCCTGTGGGAAACCCACATTGGAGTAGTCTGATCCTCAAGGACTGCATTCCGTGGAAGAGACTCACGCTGGAGCAAGGGAAGAATATGAGGAGTCCTTCCCCGGATGAGGAAAGGAGCCGCAGAAACAATGTGTGATGAACTGACCACAACCCTCATTCCCCATACCCTTGTCCCGCTGGTGGGGAAGGTGGTAGAGAACTTGAGAGCAAGTAGAATCTGGGAAGAAGGGAGGGGTAGAGGAAAGGTGTTTCTTAATATTTGGGATTATTTCTCTTTATCTTACTCTGATTTGATTGGTAATAAATTAAATTAATTTTCCACAGGTCAACTCTCTTTTTCCTGTGACAGTAATTAGTGAATGATCTTTCCCTGTCCTTATCTCAGCCCAGGTAACTTTCATTGTATTTTCTCTCCCCTGTCCTGAGGAGGGAAGTGATAGAGCAGCTTTGGTGGGCACCTGGCCTCCAGTTAAGGTCAACCTACTACAGAAATAAATATTAGAACTGAAACTTTTTTTTTTTTAACAAAAAGGATAATAATGAAGAATTCTGGTGATATTGTTACCATTATAATTATTTCAGTTTAAAAGAATAATTACTTTTCACTTTTACAATAGAAATATAAAAATAATGTCAAGATACATATAAAATGACTTTATATTTTAATATATCTTAAATAATTTAATGTGATCATAATACAACATGAATATAGTGGTAGCACATCAATATACTTTTTAACTCTCGTAAATTTTATATGTATTTTATAGATATAAGTATAAATATAAAAATGATCCTGTTTGCTTTAGCAAAATACTATGCTTTTAATTTTAAAACCTAACACAGCTACAAAATTAGTGAAACTGAGTGATGAAACTAATTCAAAATCACCTTATATAAGCTGGACTGCTTACATCAGGTTCTGCATTGTAAAACCAAACTACATTGTTACAGATTAGAAACAGTTAATACCTTCTTTCGTTACCATAGAAGACAAAACCTGTGATTAAATTTGCAAGTGACTACCTCTCTGGGAATCCATTATATATTTAACACAATTAATATTGAAAACAGAATTCACTATCTATCACATGAACACAGACTGTAATACATACTCCTTAAAAACCCCCACAGAAACACACAAATGTAGGCATTTGAGAAGATCGGTCCTGATGATTAAAAGTAAGTAGTCCATGTATCCTTGAAATTTTATTTTTTTTAATTCTTCTTTTAGATTCTGCTGAAAAAACAACAAAAATTTTACAAAATTGGTGATCAATACTTTCTAAAAATTTTTTCAAAGAAGGACTATTTCCTTTCATGAGTGTATTGACTTTTTCCATTAATTTCCATAACTGGCATGTGGGCATTCCATGGTGCAAAGAGACTGAAGATCATAAATGCCTATGTATGATATTCCAAGATGAACTGCAAAGTCAGATCCATCAGTCTATGAACATCACAGAACACATTTTGAGTACATATTTTATTGAGTCTATCACTAGTAATTAATATTTTTAATGAAAATCAAGTTATTCATTTAGGTTCCCTATAAAGGCACAGAGAAACAAACTCAGATAGGCGTGAGAACCAATGTATTGAGAATAGAGCTGATTGATCTGTTCTTGATAAAACACTGAAAAAAGTCAGTCTCAGGAAGGGGAAGTGGTAATGTACCTCTGAGCTTTTTTGTCCCCTCAAGACACATATCTCTCTTCCAGATTTCACTTAAGTAACATTATTCTTTCAGAATTCATGGACATATCCTATACATGCCATCCAAAAGAGGCGATTTCTTAAATAATTTCCTTCCTTATCCCCTCATATCCTCATTCATTGTTTCTTTTGCATCTCAGCAGTTACACTGTTTGTCTAAAGGGACAGTTTCAATCACTCTCTTAATCTCAGACGAACTGGATCTGTCTCCTTCATTATAGTTCCCTGTCCATTAAGTTATGGGTATTTTAGAAACACTTCAAAATCCCTTTTTTAAGCAATCACTTTATTTTGCATGGAATAGCTAAATATTAATTTGCCCCCCACCCCCCCCCAAAAAAAGAGGAAATATGCCACACCTCAGAGAGGGGCACCCACTAGTGTTTCCCCATTCCCATTATTTCAGAGATACATAACATTTCATATTCACTATTCATTTAACTTCATTGTCTTCAGCAAATTCAATTTGTCAGCTCAACCACAACAATTTCCAAATGGCAAATACTATGTCACTGATGACAGCACTGCTGAGAGAAGGTGTATCATAACATCCAGGCCTTACATCTCAACATGTTCAAAAAGACTCAGTCCTATGCATGCATTTGTAGGGCAAGGGCAGAGATGCTTTCAAATCCTTGACAAAGAAAGGATAACTATGAGTATTGGGTTTGCATGGCAAGGTTATGACAGCTGAAAGGGGCTATACAAAGGCATCTGTTAGAATTTCCCCTTGAGTTTGGTGAAAATACTCATGTAGGACACCAGTGCACCTCTCAATGGGCAAAGAGTTAAGCCTCAAAGAGGTTTTCTGCCTAAGTTATGAGGTCCTCTGATTTCACAAGCTTTAGAGTTTGTGAACTCCAGGAGACATCCCACTCAGGGGGAGATATTGGGTGCAGGCTGCTGCAGTCCGGAAGAGTTCCAAGAGGCTCCCTTGAAACTGCTCTTCATAGGGTCGCAAGATGATTGACTTTAGGCATCAGTAGATTTCCATCCTGGCCACAATCCAGGTTGATAATTACTGTAATTCTTAGTTTCAGTAACACTGGTAACTATCTATGAAAATTATGATAAGGTTCAGGGTTATCAGGGGGTTATAGAAATGCAAACCTAGGGCTGATTTTAGGCTAAATACAAGTAAAATCTATCACATAAAGTAAAACTGGGTGTAACATAAAGTTGTAGACGAAGAAAGATAACAGAAAGTGTGAAAGCATGTGAGCCTACATGTAAAAATGACCCTGAGTGGATTTTAGAGAATGGAGGAAGAAACGATCAATACCAGCATCATATTATCTCCAGTGAATGATGCCAGAGGCTGACAACTCATCATAACACCCCTACCACCATGGGAATGAGACTACCAACTTTAAGATCTGGAAACACAGGTGAAGAGAAAGCACAACATCAGGCAACAAAGTAGAACCTAAGAAGTACACATAAAACAGTTCTAACTTTGCACTTATAACACTTGTACCTTTCTTATTACTACTCAAACTTTTTCTGCATGAAAGTAATTTTTCTTTTTCTGCAATAATTACATCCACACTAATGTTTGTGAGACTACTAAAATTTTTATTATACCGTCAATAACTTCCTGGCTTTAAATACAAAATGTATTTTTGCCCATAAACAATCTGTGAGAATTGCATCTTGTCAGAGAGATCAGAGTAGTATCTTTCAAGACCACATATTTATGAAAATTATCCTTTGAACATTGTTACTTGAAACTATGAGTTCAGATGTTTTGGATCTGGATTTAAGGAATCAAAATTTATGACGGCCATTATCACACACCTAGAACAGGTTTCAGTTCCTTGCAATGGACGATTTGCAATAAGAGGCTGCATTGACTTAGACCTGCAGTGAATTTGTCCCACAGGATATATTTTAATTAATTCTGCTGGAATTTGTTTTAATGAACTATTCATAAAATGTTATGAACGTCTTTCATAATTGCCTAGAATTTCTGCTGAAAAAAATGTACATCAGTAGATAAAAAGCACTACCTGGACTTTACCAGTCTGTCAATATCTGTCAGAGTTATTGCCTGGAGGGATACCTAAAAGGAAGAGGACTTAAAAACCTGTCTACCAAGTGAGGAAGAATTTATATTATTATTCTGTCTTTGTCTTTGTTCTTTTCCTTTCTATATATGTTTATCTGCCTATGTTTTTACAAGAATTGCAGTAGCAATAAAAAAGATTATGTACGTGAGTGTTCATTCTAATGAAACCGTGAAAAAATCATGTTTTTGTGCTATCTGTTTCTGTTTCCTACTAAAAGAAACAAGGTATTAATGTCAAAATAAATGCTATTCCATTTAATAGACTGAAAGTCAAAACACATTCTTACATTTCAGCAGCTCAGAATACAGCCTTTTAGCACAATATATTAAGATAAAAAGTAATCAGAATAATCAAAATCTTCATGGTGTTCCCTAAAGCACTGGTATCCATTAAGATTCATGTTGCTAGAGTTCCACCCACCTTGCTTACCAACCTACTCTATGGCAATGACAGACAAATGAGCGCCTAATCAAGACTTCACTAAAATCATTATTTTAGGAATAAAGTTTAAATCGTTTTAGGGTAAAGTATAGTTTATTGAAAACTGTACATCTTTAAATCTGCAATAAGACATTAATCATAAATACTGATCTTCTTCTCAAACTCCATGGACTGATAAATTCCATTATGGATACTTGGATAAAGGAAGTGATCACTCCTTTCTGCTCTATAAACTGATTTACTAATTTGTATTCCTTAGTACCTCCTAGGTATTGAAGTACAACAAGGGAATTATTTTACTGCTTACCAAGCTAGCTGATGATAAATCAGCTAGTTCTTCTTTCCATTTACAAATACAATTTCCAACAAATATTTCTATAATTTTTTAAGAACCAAACCTTTTGACCTGAATATCAACATTCACATTGAAATGTGTGAAGATAAATATATTTTATACCAGTAGAGTAAGAGATCCGTAAATGCTACCCTGTTGTAGCGTCAAAAGTGAACACACAGAGCAATAAATTAAACAACGTAGTTTGATAGAGATTAAGAAAACAAATCCAGAAGGACCCTTAACCCAAAGACATAGAAACTGTGTTATCTTTCTTGAATTTGATATTGTTAAGAAAAAGGTCTGATTGCAGTAATTCTCATACTTAACAACAGTCGTCAATCTCTGTTCATACAGCCATGAAAGGCATTGTGGAATTATATTTGAAGGGCATGTTAGTAACAAGTTTAAGAAACATGGTTATATGGGTCAGTGCCACCCAAAACATTTAAGATTTCTCTTTTTGTCTAGTTCCTGAGTAAATTATTAATATAGTCATAATGATAAATAACAGAATAGTCTTTGTAGAAAAAATATGCATATTGTTGGCTATGAAAACATTTTCACTTAAATCTGCAGTTCTAAGATGTGTTTTCAAAAATATGTTCCCTCATGGGAAGTATAGAAGATCCCAAACGGGAACTCCAATGTTCTCCACAGCTTTATCTGTTACTATAAAAATGAAAGCAAACCCAAAGGATGCTGTGCTTGCAAGGAAAGCCTTCGAAATTCAAGTGACAAAGTGTTACCTAGAGAGACATTTGCCTGAGGAAGTAAAGAGCCAGATGCCATAATTCTGAGGTGTGAAATGTCCTGCTTATTTCATATGGTACAGAAATTAAGAAAGAAATTTTACAGTTTAGCATTATTAACTATTTCACTCATTCTCAAAGTATGTAATAAAGGAAAAGTCTCATACTAGGAAGATTATTTCTAAAAGTGTTTGTGTCAGCAGGGGGGAAGGCATGAAAAAGTAGAGGAGAGATGTGAAATATTTATAAATTGAGATGTATAAACTTGCAACACAGCATGGTGGGATTGCAGTGAGGGCTCTATTGGCTCCCCTAACTGTAAAGAAGAGATAACAATATTTTCTTTTTGAAAAACTTTAATATATGCAGATGGATTTCAATAGGGGTAAGGTATGAGATAATAAGAAATAAAAATTGACTAAACATCCTTCTACCCCAAGAAAGACGGAAATAATTTTGAAAACAACTTTTGAAACTGTCTAAATTCAAACAAATGCAATACAAAACCCCCAGCCCTTTGAATTACAAATATGAACGAATTAATGAGCCATCTAAATGACAGCTGAGCAATGTCTTCTAGTGCCAGCAGTGGGTCATCCGTAGAAGGAGAAATTTTGCTGCTGATGCTATTAAAAACAGATACCAACAAATAACTGTTATTCTATGTCAATGCAATGTATTATAAAATTGACAGAAATAACTGAGCTGCTGTACAAAGGGCCAAGATGCTTTCATCTACTTACAAATTAAACATTCAAATACATGTTTATTTATGTCATTATTTAGCTAGTTATATTTATGAACATTCTGTCTTCATTCATTTCTAGCAAATAACTTGGACTTCAGAAGTGTTCATTTTTGTATTTCTATGGTACTTGTTTTATCTACTCAGCTGTATTTCCATCTGTTTTCTTCAGTCTCACTATTGTCTACTTTGTGCACTAAGGATAAATATTAGGTCTGCAACACCAAGAATATTGATTCATAGTTTCAAAGAAAACAGGGATAACTATTTCAGAGGATCTTTATCAAACCATACAATCAGGAAAGAGCCATTGCTAAGTAGACAGAGGAAGCTTATTGGGATTTGATATGGAAAAGTCTAAAACATATTGAAATAAATACAGATAGGATTTGTTCTGCCTAAATTTAGATATCTGCCATGTAGTTGCCTGCATGAAATCACTATCTCTATACTCTGATTATAATCTCTGGAGATCTAATAAATAGAATTTGTGCAGGTTTTGATGCAATATATTTGACTAAATGCAGGTATCTATGACAAAATGATGTGAATGATTTTTATCT
The DNA here is from genome assembly GCF_000690775.1 of Eurypyga helias. NCBI lineage: Eukaryota > Metazoa > Chordata > Aves > Eurypygiformes > Eurypygidae > Eurypyga > Eurypyga helias. The sequence continues at coordinate 13,144 of NW_010263491.1, forward strand.
TCCATTGATTTTACTGACTAGATTTCCATTGACTGTAGGAGAAGAACAGGCATTGATGCTTATGATATTTGCCTAAAGTTATAAAAAAATAAAATCTCCCTATATATGTATGCATACATATATACACACATGTAAAAATTATGGATGTATATACAAAGCAAAGTTCAAGAACAATGTGAGTTGGCATAGCCAACCTAGGTTGGCTTACTGTGAGAAATAGATACAAAGGCATCATGGTACACACTTCAGAACAGTCTAGTAAGCAGAAAACATTCCTGGGATTACCAGTGATCTTGTAGTACAGTTTAGAATTATTGAAGAGTAATTATTTTCTTTGATCAGTAGAAGAAAGCCAAGATGAATACATCTATCCAAATTACATGACTTTGTCCACTGTCCATTCTCACTTTAGCATCCTGTTAGTGATTTTTCATGATGCCTTCCTAAGGTATAGAAATACCTATAGAAGCAACAGCTTCACAAGTTCAGGGAACTAGGTTCTTGTCTCCAATTTTGGTGTAGTGTTTAATTGCTAGAAGAATGGGACAAACCCTGTTGAATATTATTTGATAAATCTTGAATTTGTTTTTGTATTGTACAAAGTCAATGCCATCAAGTACTTTTTAAAAATGTAAATTAAATAATTAATTGAAGATCTAATAATGGTAAACATGACCAAAAAATTGCCTTAGTTGATGATATTTTTTATACATTCATAAAGTAATTGGGCAGATAGAAAAGCTCATGACTGTTTAAAAACTTCTTATTAATATTATTTTTACTATTTTTAGAAAATAGGAGATGCTGTGGTCTTTTTATTTGCCTTCTGGGTATGCAGGCTTTGATATTAGTGGCCCCAAGTTTTTCTTCTTAATCATATAGGACTAGAAGTTTACTTCTGAAAGTGAAAGCTGATCTTGTCACACAGTGAAATTATTTCAGAACCTAAGGATTTAGGAGATGCACTAGATTCTTTGAGATACAGTGAAAATGTGAGGTTGGCAAAACAGCTATGTATTTCATATCCATGGGAACTCAGTGGTTTAACTTGACTGCTTTAAATTTCTGGTATGAGAACTGAAACAGTCTCTTACTCTGAGAGTCTTACAGAAACCTAAGTTGTGCCATGCTAGGTATTTCAGTGAATAGAATTTCCTGGGACTGGAGTACACAGTGTTGGACTTCATAAGCATCTCATGAAGAAAATTTAGAAGAAAATTTCAAACAAGATGATTGTGCAGAATATAGCTCGGGTCTTTTAGAACAAGTGGATAGAAAGAATGTTTAATTTGGATGGTTCAATTTTAATACCAACTTGTTTCAAGTTATTTGACATTACTTAGGATTTTGATTTAGCAGAGTGACATGGCAATACTTAAATCACAATGCAACTTAAAATTACACTTAGCAGAGCGTGCCAGTTGCAATACCAATGTGATTCTCAGTACTGATCTCTATAATACGGTCACTGTCATGATGCTGAGTGTCCCCTGTCTGCAGGAAGGAATACATGGCTTGCAGCCAGCTCAAGCTTATTGCTTTCTTAAAGTTCTTTTTGTTGATAGTTTTTAATACTTTGTAATATGTTGAGCCACCTACACCCTCCACCTCTGATCCCATGCTTGCTGAGTCAGGAAGACATTTGCACTCTCTTGATTAATTCAGGGTCAAACATTTACAAAACCAGATGTTCCTATTGACAGATATAGCTATTTATATATAATAAAGGCCACCCTTTAGTTCCCTTTGTGTTGTCTTTCTGTCTTCGCAGCAGGAGCTGTCAGTCACGCCACCCAATCTTCCCTGAGCTTCATGAGCACATTGCCCTTACCTAATATCTCTGAACTTCATTAAGTTATAGGGTTGTAATTGGTTGTTCTCAAATAGCCATAGAATGCAGTAGGGAACTGAAGAAATTAATGAGTGACTCATCTTCCTCTTTTATGGATGGTAGCACCAGTCTCCACTCTCAACTATATATCATTATCCTAAATTCGTAAGCCATTATAGTAGTGCTTTGAACACCATATAATATATTCTGGTGAAAGTCATGAGACTTGCAAAAGAGGAGGTGCTTAAGCAGCTAAGTGAGTTTTTTGGTTTTCCCAAAACATTCTGTTTGAGTAAAATACCTATGGTCTGCCTAAAGCATGCCTATTCACCTTAATCATTTTGCGAATGTCAGTTTTACTGGCTTCTCTCACAAATTCACAGGTTTCTAAGTCAACCAGACATGTGAAATGAGAAATGTGTGTCTGCAGGTTTTCTACAAATTCTGGAAAGGTTAGAAAGCTCTGACACTAGCCTTTTTTTGGAATACAAACTTCAAGAAGATAATCTTTGAAATAAGTAAGCATAGATTTTCTCAGTAAGGCATGTTAATAAAAATGTGTTTGAAAACACTCTTCCTTTCCCCACGGTTTTCTTTCAGAACGAGTAATTTTCTTTGGTCCTTCTGTTTTACTCCAGCAAACTTCAATGTTTAGTACTGCCTAGGAATACCGGTTTATTTCATTGACTTACTGTACGAAATGCCTTAAGAATAACAGGAGAATGCCTGCTCTTAGATGTTTATAACTGTCTGTGAAGTGGAATGAGGAATCTAATGGTACTGTTCTAAGTAAAGACTTTATTTCAAATGGGCTGTCTTAAATAACTTAATGAATAATAGCCAGTGTTCATCTGGAAAGTGCAGAAATACTACTAATAAAATATTTTTGTTTAATAAATAATGTTTTGAGAAATAAAGCAATAGCAAACAGGCACAACGGGAAAAAAATAAGTTGCAGTTTTACTTTTTTTTTTTAATAAGCACTATCACTCGTGTTGTATATCAGCTCTATTCCAACTAAAACCAGTACAACTTCTCAGAAAGCTTCAACGAAAAGAATTGAAGATCTTGTTTCCACTCTTCTCACAAAAAAAAAAAAGGTAAAATATTATTCCTAACCAGATCTACAATCTTCACTTGTCTACAGTTTGTTCCTGTGCATTGCACAGAATATTTCAAAGCTTAAAATGGGATACCCTACTCAAGCAGGAACTTAACCAAGTTGGGCAGTACCAAAACATAAAGGAAGTGAAACAAATGGCAAGCTGAAAGAGAGGTAGGCACCAGTGTGTGGCCAGCTACACCTGTTTATTCATTTGGGATCCCCAGTACAGTAATTGTCTAATATTTTGCTAAAGATTCAAGAAATTAGACAGAATTATCTCTCTGTCTGATGCAGTTCAAGATTTGACTTCAGACTGCTCTGTTCTCCATGCAAAGGAGTACCCATGCCAGGGTATATTTTCATTGTGTCTTGTCTTAACATAAATATTTAAAAATTTACAGAATCGGAAAAAAAAATACTTATCATCCCACTGCTCAAGGAACCATGGGAAATGTGAATTCAAGTCTTTTCTCCAATATTTTATGTAACATCACGTATACAGACAGGTTTTTTTCACAAAGCCACAATAACTTTGTGACTAAAGCTAACCAGTCCTCAGGCACTCTATTTTTAGCATGCATGTTAGTCATATTTTAAGTTTATGAAGAATTTTACCCTATTTTTCGGATTAGCCTTGTAGGGGAAAGGTATTCAATTTTCTGTTCAGCAGTGAAAGAAGTCTGGGAGTTGAGGTTTACAAACTTTATTGTACTAATGCAACAAATACCTGATGTAAGTAATCATTAGAAAGTATTACTTCCTTTGTGGCAAGGACTAGTTCTGTCACATTTGTAGTGGAATTCCTGATGTTTGGTGTATAGAGGTGATGTCTATGGTTTAGGACTTATAAGCTCCTCTTACACTTCTGGTCATTTTACCACAATTCATGGTGTCAAGATGAGGTCAGGAACTGCAGAGAAAACATGCCAGACTCAGAGTTGAAAACATCCATATTTGCAGTACAAGTTCTTCACAGAAAAGGAGAGAAAACCTGAGAGTACAACAAATGTTGAAGTGGGAATGGGTTTGTGGTTTTCCTGTCCCTGATGGAGAAAAATGAACAGCAAGGAGATGGTATACTTGTATCAAATAACATGATTAAAAGGCACATATTCAGTCCTGGATAAACTACTGCCAGATAAAATATTGTTTTCACCTAATAAAGTGAGAATTTAGTTAACTTATCAGTTATCACTACTATCTTATCTTTTATTTTGTGGAATTCACAACAATGATTTTGTTGGGAATACACAAGGAGAAATGGAATCAAACCATATTAGCTTTGCACCTTCTGACTCTGCAGTTCTGACAGAAATAAATGTATTTTATAGTCAATGAAACAGCAGATTTTCATCATGATACTCATAAGAGAGAGTTCTGTTGAATAAGGTGCCATTAAGACACATTTATTCTGAAAGAAACAATCCAGTTTCCCTTAATATGCTTAGAAAATTGTATGGAGACACTTGAACAATGATCCTACACTATTTTTTACAATGTTCTTGTGGTTTAGACCCAGTAAGCAATCAAGGACTACACAGCTGCTCAATTCTCAGACCACACACACACACACACCCCACCCAGCAGGAAGGGGGAGAGAATTGGAGGAAAAAGATAAAGAGAACTTGTGGTTTGAGATAAGAACAGTTTAATAACTGAAATATAGGGAAATAAAATAGTTTTACTAATAAAGCTAATACTACTAATAATATGTAATGAAAATACTACAACTAATAATGATAATATGTAATTTAAAAAAATTAAAAAAAAAAGGAAAAAGCAAAGAAAACAAAGCTTTACAACTCTTTCCTAACATCTATACTGAGCATGATGTTTCATGGAATTAAATATCCCTTTGGTCAGTTTTGATCAGCTATATGGGCTGTATCCCCTCCCAGCTTCTTGTAGAAGAAAAGCTGGGAATGCAGGTGCAGTGTCAGAAACAGAAAAAGTCCTTGACTTGGTATAAACATTCCTTATCAAGAAATAAAAATATTAGTGTTATCAATATTCTTCTCAACACTAATTCAAAACATAGCCTCACACAAATCCAAACCATAACCTCATACTACCTCACTGGCTAGTGTGAAGTAAAGTAACTCTATCCCAACTAAAACCAACACAAATCTGTACAAAAATGTTAATGTCAGAAGATGAAAATTAATATACTATATAAATATATTTTGGTCCCCAAATATACATAGTAAAAAGGCTTATACCAAGGTATTTCCTAACAGGGCAATAATCCCATACAGCTGTGATCTTCATTCCTGGAAACTCTTTATCCAACCAAAAAACATAGAATCATAGAATCATTGTTTCAAAAAGTAAGATCATCGTGTCCAGCTGCAAACCCAACACTGCCAAGTCCACCACTAAACCATGTCCCTAAGTGCCACATCTTCATGTCTTTTAAATACCTTCAGGGATGGTGATTCAGCCACTTCTCTGGGCAGCCCATTCCAATGCTTGATAACGCTTTCAGTGGAGAAATATTTCCTAATATGCAATCTAAACCTCTGCTGGTACAACTTGAGACGTTTCTTCTCATGTTATATGCCTCATGCCTCATTGAATTCAACATGGGCTCATAAGCTAAAATGTGTTATAAGGCACTTTTCACCATTAATTGTTATAAATAATACAATAATCTTGATTTGCAGACTGGAAAGAAAAGAATCAGAGAAAATAAAAAAAATTAAGAAAAATAAGGTATATATTGTCCTGTGAAATATCACCTCAAAATAATAATCAACGTGGCACCCAAGAGAAGAAGATAACTAATGACAAGACCTTTTATCTTGCAGTTGTGAGACTACAGTTGTTAGCAGACATGTCTTCAGAGGCACCTTTTCAAAGGGCAACCATGTAATGGTATACATTTTCTGTTCACTTTGATGTGGTCATTAATACACAGATTCAAGTCATTTAACACTAAGTAAAAGAGAGTAGGTCATAAAATCTTTAGTAACAAAATCATAACAACTCAGTGAGGACAATTTTTCAGCACATTACAGTGAAATAAAGTCTGAGGAGAAAAAATTCAGAGGCACAACAAGAACAAAAAGAGGCTTAAAGCAATCTGATATTTGAAATAGCTCTCTTCCAAGCATGATGTTCTCACTAGGACAGAGATGTCGTTCAACAGTGTTGGAAATGAAGAAGCACATAAATGTTGGATACACTAAAAATCGAAAGTACATTACAAGTTGCATTTCATCTGCACTGCATGGGCAGTGATGTAGAAGACTTGATTCACTGAATAACAATAAGAAGTGGTAGAGATGAAGATGTCCTTGAAAATGCCCTTAGTATTCCAGCTGACCTTTTCTCTCTAGGAAATTATATGGTTTATGAAACATTTGTCTTCAGGCAAGGCAGACAAAAAGGGATGAAACACTGACCAGCTTTCCTACCAGATTGTTCCAATTGGCATGCACATGGAAGTGTATTGAGCTGGATCCTTCAATCAAAATGTAAATCGTGTGTCATTACTTATTATCCAGTCTCTGAGCAAGCTCTCTGCAAGCCAGAACTCATGGCTGACAGATTTTTGAACACGAAATGAGTAGTGGCACCGGTAGAGACACAGAATCAACGCACAAAACATTATGTGTAATTTATTAGCATAGCAAAGGGAAACAACACAATATTCCCAGAAAGCCAAGTCTCAAGAATAGTATGGATTTTGAGACACTTAGAGAAGATGAAGCAGACATCTTACGTTGGAAAAGATATTACTCTTATACAGTTTTGGTAACAGTAAACACAGCAACAAAAAATACTATATGAAGTTCGTCCTACCTCCAGTCAATATTACAGAGGAGTGTGGAAAACGTACCATGGCGAATATGAAAAAAATTCAAGAAATTTAATCAAATTAGGTTCAAATTATACAAATCCAGAAGAAACAAAATATATGATGCAAATCTCTCTGAAATGCAGAGACATAAAACTAGAAAGTAAAAGACAAAAATAACGACAAATAGTCAAGAAATACCCATGTTATTAGAAATACAATTTTTCAAGAAAAGAATCCACAAATATTAACTGTAAAAGAAGAAGAAGAAAAAAACCCCACAAAACAAAACCCAAAACCAACAAAAACTACAGAAGCTTGAATATGTTACATGAAAACAGATTTAAGATTTCAGGAAACTGGAGACTGAATACACACAGGATGCACAGGAGCAAATGGAAGGATTTATAAAAAACATAGAAAATAAATATCTGATGGATCAGAGTGTATTGGATGCATTGTCAAAAATAGATCAGAAAATAAAACACATAACATACTGTTGGTAGAAGTCTGAATATACACTGATAGTAAAGACAAGGACATAAATAGAGCCTACCCTGCTATTGTGAATATTTCAAGCATTTCAGAAAAAAAGGCAGGTGTTTTGTAAGGAAGAGGGGAAATAGCAAAATGTTGACAAATTTCAGGAAGGCTCAAAAATAAAAAATAGTTTAACTTTTAATAGATCACTAGTTATTCAGACCAAACTGCAGTCTTATTTTAGAGAACAAAGGAGGCTGGGCAGCCTGGAAAAGATACTGTTTCTTCCATGAAGAATACCTCAGTGCAGAGTAATAAAGTTGTCCACAAAATTAGAACAGTAAGGGTGACTAATATAATTTATTTTATATAAAATTCACAGATTTATGACACAGAACAAGATGTGGTACCATAATTATACTCTTTGATAAGTCAAGCATTCACATCAGCAGAAAAACAGCTTCTTTGTCATTTGTGTCATATTACTTTCCATGCCAGAACCCTAAAGGCAACACCAGACCTTACAGGCCTTGTTCAGCCTCCCCCAAGCCTTCCCCAACTCTGCCCAGGGCCCAGGACCCTATTTCAGCCCTCTAGGACTGTGATTCCTTGCCCCAGTGATGCTGCAGCCAGGCCAGGCTCCAGCTCCCCACAGCCTTCCATGAACCAGGTCTACCTGCAGGCTCACATGCCAAATGTGAAAAAAGTAGTTTGAAAAAATATGCAGGTCTGACTTTTAAAATTTGTAACAGCTTTTACGGGGCAGGGGGGGTGGGGGTGGGTGGGAATCTTAAAACCCTTAGACAAGAAAAATTACATACCTGGTTTTGAAATACACTTTTTAGACCAACTTTCCCCCAAGGTTTTTTACACCTTTTTTCTTTTAGAATAATAAAAAATGCTATAGAATTCCTTTAGACTATCACTGATGGCCATACAGACATACTAGACAAAAGTGATACTATATTTACAATCTCGCTACAGTCAGAA
>NW_010263491.1:21366-23670 GCF_000690775.1 Eurypyga helias
GTATATAGAGACAAGAATTTTTTGTTCGTCTAGTTGAAAGCATAGCAATCCCATAAAAATGTAAGTTAGTCTAGTTTCAATAATAATCATGACCTAAATCAATACATAAAATTTTCATCCATAATACCCTTGAAATATTTATATATATATTAATTTTCTTTTTCGGTCCCTCTTCTTTGGTGTTGGGCTCATGTTTTCATTGTCCTTCTGAGTCCTGACGTCAGCAACATCAGTCTTCTTTAAGCAGAGATTTGGTGAGATGTCAGCAGTATACCATATTCTTCATATAGAGGAATTTAGAAGTATATTCATGAAACTGAAAAATGTAACATGGAGCATTGAGTCCTGTGAGCGTTTACACCTTTATTCTGTTAAAACATTTTATCTTTAACAATATTCAACTGTGGTTTTTTGTTGTATCTTTAACAATATAGGCTTTGCTTTTTTTGAGATGCTTTGTAACAGGGTCTCCTATTTCCTGGAAACAAAGCAAAACTTCTCACATGTTACTATAATCTCAAGTATATCAACCAGGAATCTGCTGCTTTTCCTCACATTCTGAATTGTCCCTGCAGAGTGACTCCAAACATCTGCACCAGGTTGATTGCGGTGACACTATCAGCCTGGTAGCTCTAGGAAGAGTTTCAGGTATCTTTAGGTCACTGTGAGCCCACAGAGGTACTTTTGCGCAATGTCAAAAGAGCAGTTTTGTGGACTTAGACTTGGAGAGGAAGTGATTGCAGCTGGGTGTTCCATGAGAGCAGGTTAGTTCAGAATGAAGGGCAAGAACAATTTAGCCATAGCTGCTTAGCTTTTGAGATATTTGTATTCATATTAAATAAAGATGACCTCACATTCTTCTATCTTATAGCAAACTGAAAGTAGCTATGTTGGAAAACCTGAACAGAACCCTCATTGAAAACAGACAGAAACTTCCTCTCAAACCATAGACAAAACAAGAACATAGCCTTAAAAATGCCAGAATCAATGGAATATGAGCACAGTCAGGAAAATGCTGTTTTCTTCTTTAATCCTCCTAAAATGTTCTGTGCTTCAACTTTGTCAGTTGTGGGACTTGATGTTATGGCTGATTTAATTAGCAATTAAGTTGGCACATGTTCAAAAAGACTTGTTTTATTTGTGTAAATAAACAAAATGTCTGTTGTTTTAAAAAGGTGTTTGGCTAGGCTAAAATGAATAGAAATTAGGAACTTAATTCAATGAAGTATTTTGGAAAACCACTTGTGTTTTGTCTGTAGCTTTAGAGCTACATCTGCAATAATACATCTTCTGTGGTGTTATGCTGTTCATCAGAACTATGTTTCAGAATATTATCCTCAAAAACTAAGTTTTCTGAGTTTTATAAAAATGTGATTTTTTGGTTTGAAATAAATGTTCATACCTGTATCAAGGATGAATGCCTGTTTGATGTGAAGCATAGGAGTAATACAACATAACAGGGTAGTTGTTGATCAGGAAGTTGTTGGGCAGGAAGTTGTAATACATAATCTCCTCAGGTTTCTTCCAACCAGAATTATCCTATGATCCTGTGACACACAAAACAAGTTAGGGCAGAGATTTGTGATGACAGAGGAATGCTGGAGATGCAAAGCATGAAGGCAAGATATGGCTCAGCCATAAAAATGTTTTACTTCAGCTTTGAATCTCCTCATTTAGCAAGCTAAGAGGTATGTTAACAAGCGAAAACTCTTATGCTCTAGTTTATACTTGTGTGTCATTTCAGAATGCAGCAAACCTTAAGATAGCATTCAAAACTGGCAAATGACTTTATGGCTGCTTAACATGTTCTTTAGAGTGAGCTGCATAGGATTTTTTTTTTTTCCTTCCTATTTAAAGAGGCACAGTTTCTGAACACTAGAAGTTAGTCTCCAGGCAACCATTCAACTCTTTGGTGGTTGGCTAGACACCACTTGACTCATCTCTCAGTGTATAGCAGTTAACAAGCAACTGTCTGATGCCAGACATAGATTAAAATTACAGCAGTGAAAAAAGCACAGTTTTCCTGGCTGAAGCTAAATGGTTCCATCTTTACCTGTGTTAATATTATCCAGTGAAACATAAGCAGATGAAAAAAACATGGTGGAAGCAGTCTTACATGGCTTTGTGTTTACAAATTCATCTGCAAAAACCTTATCAAGTTCTAAAAACGGAAACTCTTTAAAATCACACACATATATGTATACGTATATAAACTGCGCAAGAGAGAAATAGATATGTGTGTCTATACATATATGAATAAATAAAATTATAGTTATATAGTTATATATATCAGAAGAGTAGAAT
>NW_010263492.1:0-17192 GCF_000690775.1 Eurypyga helias
CGTCCCCCCCTCCTCAGCGTGCACACACCTGCACCCACCCACACGCATGTTCTGTACGGCATAAGAAACCAGTGAAGTCAAAGCCCGATTTGGGGTTATTTTGCCACAGCAGCTTTCCCAGCCCAGCCTGCTCCTGCCCAGGTTTCCCCGCCGTGGGTATCCTCAGGCGGTCGGGTTTTGCCTGGGTCAGTGCAAACCCCGGCGCTGGAAGATGTTGGACGGGCGGGTTGAGCGATACGCACAGCCCTGTGCCGCGGGCTGCCTTCACTTCACCGGTGTGTTCCCGCTGCTGAGGAAGAGGAGATCTGCACACAGTAACGAGCTCATCTCAGCACCGAGCAACTTCTACGAACTGCGATTTTGCTTTTCTTGTTTTCCTCAGCAAGCTTCAATTGCTGCCTACGGTATAACGTTCTGAGCTTAAGATTTAAACAGCAACAAAACAACAAAACAAACCAAAACAAGGGGAAAACCCTCAACGGGGGTCTTATGGTTTGCATCCTAAATCTAGAATTGTGAACTCGTGGAAATCTGAACTAACTGTACATTTAAAGGAGAGTCGAATGATTGGGCAAGTGTTAAATTCCCTGAAAAGATCGTTTCAGATTAATGGTAACTCCTACAGAATTGACCAGTGTTTATCTGAATGCTCAAAAAATCCAGTCTGCACCCCTCGATGAGCTGGGTGTCTGAATCCCGCCCCCTCCCCAGTTGCAGCCAGAGCTCCTTAATAGCCAGTAAATTTAGTCTTTCATCTGAATACTAACAAAGAAAGACTGAATTCAGAAACTTTAAACAGACATACTGTTGATTTCAACACAGCTTGAGACAGCCTTTTTTTAATAATAAAATATTCCAAATTTTTAATGTGTTTGTATCAAATTACATTTCTTCTTAAACAGGGAGATGGCAACATTTCTGTTGCTTAGAATTTTAGACTGGCATAACCCAGCAATGAAATCATTAATATCAGAAGTTGTTTTAAATCCCTACAGATTATGACTAAAGTAAGCCGTTTCTGGCCAGTGCAACAGAACTTATTAAGAAACTTTTAACTCATTATAATTAGGATAATTTTTTCTTTTCCCCCCACCTTTTTGGTGAGTTAAGAATTAAACTAAATGTCCTCAGCTTCGGAAAATGCTATAGTTGTTTAATCTTGTTCTCACCAGTACTATTTGACTGTGATATTCTTTAATATTTCCTGGACTATTTATCTGTAACTAAACAGGTTTTTGGATGGCCATGGCGTTCACACAGTATCTATGTTTAAGTGGAGTTAAGATTCACAGTGCATCTCAGCAATCTGGAATAAAATATGTTACCAACCAAGCAAGTTAATGTCAAGAAAATCAGTGATCTAGTGTTAAAGATAATTAAATTTAAAAATCTATATGCATTAGGCTGAGGGACTGTACAATTAAGATAACAAATCGATTATATCTCTGCCTTGTTGTAACATCACCCACTAGCCCACATGAAAATGACTACAGCAAGTTTAGTATCTCTGTCTCTAGATGCAGCTCTTTTTATTTCAAGATGTGTTTTTAAAGAATGCTTAAACTGCTTATTTCCACATAGTATGATGCTGTGATGGGAAGAAAATGAAAGAAGTTAAAATGTTAAAATCAACATTAGCTATTGCATGGTATCCTTAGGGTGAAGAGGGAAGAGTGCTTGGAGATTTTGAGTGTTCCAATATTTTAATGCATTTATATTATTTTGTATGTTAACTCTAAAATTCTTTATCATACTTAAAAAAATAATAATGAAGGAAACCATATAAAGTTCTTCTTTCTGCAGTTACTGACCATATATCCTTATATTTACCTCCATCTTACTGCCATTCTTTTTTTGCTTAAGAATTCTTTAAGAGTAGACTTATTCTTGTGATTTTTTTGCATGATTTTTTTTCCCCCCAAGATTATTAATCAGGTGGACACTGGAAGGCTTTGCAGCCTTGCTGTGCATCCAAGCAGCAGCTAGACGAGAACAACCCTAGAGAGGTTTGAAGATCTTTCTTGACTCCTGTCTTTGACCTCATTTCAAGTGCTAAGAATATTTTCCCTCCTTATCGCCACGTCAGGGTTCCAAACTTGTGTTTTACATGTGGAGTGAATAGGACGTTTAGTATTAAATATTTGCAACAAAGTATTATAAACTAAGTAACTTTTAAAATTATTATTTATCTGCTCTACAGAAGGAAAAAAAATAATCTCCCCAAATAACCAGGTTTCAGATAGAATTGCAAGAGGTCTGTTCTCATTTCAGTAAAATACTCTCAAACATTCATGTACGCAGAGATATCCATAATGTGTGTTGGCCCCAGAAGATTCCTTGGAGGGCAGAGGGAGAGATCAAATAGAGGTCAAGTGAGTAACTGTTTATAGATGGTTAACTAGAGTGACAGAGAACTGTGGTAGCTGCTTTTCTAGCAGTGTTTAAAGGTTTAAGCTTGCTTCCCTGGGAGTTTTGCATGTGATTTCAATGGATGTGAAATTGGCCCTCAAGGGCAGAATCCATCTCTCCTCTTATCCCAGCAGAGCACATCCCAAGTTGGTCTAACCTTTCATGAAGAAACTCAAAACGTGATAAATTTTGCTTGGGTTTAAGTTTTGTTATGAACAAACCTCTTGGCTTCACTGTGAAGAGTTTCCTGAAAGCTTGGGGTAAAGCAGAGCCAAGTTTGGTGTGTTCTGCCTCTCCCCTTGAGCACCAAGCCGATGCTGTGGAGGGGATTTTATTCCAAGAGTGTTTAAAACTGTGTGGCTTTGCTTGGGTTTCGCTTGGAGCGTTCAGGTTCATTGAGCTTGCAGGCCACTTCGAGGAACCCAGACCTCAACAATAAAGGTTCACTCTTCCCAGCAAGAAGAGGCACCTGGGAGGCTTGGCCAGGGCCAAGCTCAGCTCTGCCTTTGTACTCTCTCCATGGGAAACTGATGCACAGAAGACCAGAGCATCAGAACTGCACAGAATTGAGTCTGCAGGGAAAAGATCTAGCCCAACAGCCAGGTCAAAATGGTCAGAGGTCCTTGCAGCACCCATCGCGTTTCTTTCAGGTTTTCCTTTGGCTAATTACGTATGAGTTGCGTGTCTCTTGGGATTTTTTTTTTTTAATTATTATTTGCTTTTAATTTAAGATAAGCATGAACAAAACACCATAACCCAAATATCTCTACACTGTGGGCATTTTCAGGCTCTGAAAAAATTTCCAGCTGCCTTCTCCCGCAGCGAAGTCTAAGTGCCTCGTGGTTTTGTCTGCAGCAGCGACTTGCATGGTGCAGTAAGAACAGATCCATAGAGCAAAGCAGTCATTCCGCCCCATTTCAAGGGTCTTTAGCCTAGGTGTAACCCCCCCTCCCCCCCGGGGCACCCGCACGCGGCTCCGCGCGGGGAGGCAGCCGCCGGTTCGGAGGAGAGGGGCGCCCCCTAGTGGCATCGGCTGGGCATGGGTGCCCCTGCGAGCCCTTCCTCGGCTGCGTCGTGTTCCGCATCTCGTTTTGAAAAGCCTTTTTTTTTAAGAATTGTTTTTAACCCTCCCCTCCCTCCCTTTCTGTGAATATTCAGGCAGTTTCTGAAAATTGGATTTCTTTTTAAATGCGTTTTTATAATTTAAGTTGTCCGTTGTTATACTGTGCTTTTGGAAAAGTCCTGTTGTCAATAAAAACCATGAATATAGTCATTTTAGGAATAAGTAACCACAGAATTACATCACATAAACCCCCAGATTAATAGGTAAGACAAAAACGAGCAAGTAGTAACCCAAAATCAGCTGGGAGGGAAAGGACAGCATGCTCTGTGCCCCAAGCAGGCGTAAGCGCTTGTGCAGAATGTACAGATACAGTAAACTCAACCTAATTTGTATTTACAGATTTGTTCTCTGCGCTACAGGCAGCTGTACGAACCTCACATTGAAGCGAGATCCAGCAAACAGCTTGTTTATGGCGATGGAAACATTTCATTTGCTGGAACTATTCTGACATTCGTCATCTAAAATTGCCAGATGGTGAAAATGTTTAGTTTGCAATAAGCAATTATTAACGTCACTTAACATACATGTCACTCACAGGACAAGGACATATGTCTTACAGGACTGGACCTAACTGGGATGTGGGAGATCGGGACATGCCAAATCCTATCATTTGCTTACTTGCTGGAGTTGTGTTTTACTGCGAGCCTTAATGGATCTTATAACAAATAGCTGACTGACTGTGTAAACCGAGGTTTTCAAAGCCAGCTCCTAAAATTTTGCTCACTTAGAGGGAAATACTCAGCCAGAAATGAAACCCCAAAGTACACACCCATGACCTGCCACTCCCACTGTATGTTAGCAGAAGTATCAACTACTCATTTCTCCTCCTCTGAGTAGGTCGGGTCTTGTGACCGTAGCTAGTCTTCCTAAACTCTGTTTCAGAATTTGGGCCTGAATGTATGTTTCAGGAGATTATCACCGTACATAGTGAAACACAAAGGGAATGAGACCAGTTGGTACTCCCATAGTATCTTTTAACCTAATGGATCCCCAGCTGCTTATAAAACTTCAACAAAGAGCATCAAAGAGTCATTCAGTTACGAGACCTAGAGAAGTACAGTAAAGTCATCTAGCCTTTTTTTTCTCACAATACAGGATTGTTTCTGATTGAAGATTTGTTGCCATTGTGTTCAATCTGTGCTTAAAAGTTCTTAGAGATTCAGCTTCTATTTCTTCCCTCAGGAGGCCTTTCTATAGTCCCATACGTCTCACCATCAGAAATTTTTTTTTTTCTAATGTCTCTGTTTTTAACTCTTTCCTTCTGGAGTGTAGAAATTCTATTTATACTCATTTACTACTTTATGATAATCCTCTCTGGAGATGGTTTCTATTTCCTCTTTGACGCACACAACCAAATGATAAATGCCCCTGTTATTTCATTGTCTTATAGCATGAGTCCTCCAAAGTATTGCTCTTGCTCATAAACAGGGACTGGCATTTGCTGATGTGCAAGTGCTTTTGTATTTTTAAGCATTTCTGGCTTTGTTAGTTCACCAAAGACAGTTTGTCTTGCTATTTTCAACCTGACAAAGAGCATACAGGTAAGCGAGTCATCAAGACTGAATTTCATGCCAGGAAGTTCAGCCCTGATTTTAACTGATCAGACTGGAAGAAAGTTGTGCAGATGGTAAACATTTGAAAAAAGCCTATGAGAAGGGCTTGTAATCTCAATTTTAGGAGTTGTTCAAAATAACTGACCTCAGAAGTATCAATATTTTCATAGCTATGTGCTTGCAGGAGTTGGTTCCTCAACTCTTGCTTCACTTAGTAAAATACACTGAGATCTAAACAAGGCAATTCAGAAGAAAATTTGTCAGTTTTGCATTTCTCATTTACAGTGACTACTCACATTTTCAGGAAAGAGACCTAGCTCAAAATGCTTGTATGTATGTGAACCCCTGCACCTTCTCTCTTATGAGACATGTGAGAGTCTCCTAGTTTCATGACATACACATTAAGCTTAGTTCTGAGAACATCAGCCTCCCACAAGGGAATAATGTAGGTGTTTAAATCTGGCATAGTCACCCCCTTCACACATGTATACAATCAATTCCACAACATCTGTAGTACAGTTGACTTACAGCTTTTTAGGTGTGTGTTAATTTAGTATGTACACAAAGTTCTGACAAGCATATTCCAGGCTGAGGGCCCAATCCTTGGCCCTGCTCCCACTCCGTAGAGCAAACACAGCACAGAGGTGTCAACATTTGTTAGAGCTTCGCAGCCGGAAATTCCCCATGTGTGATGAAGTGCCCAACACAAGTCTACCTGGTGCATTACCTCTCATCCTGCCTTGGTGCAGCTCCCTCAGTGGTGAGTGTTTGGGGGCAGGACTGGTGTTGGGCCTGAGCTTGGTATGCTACAGAGGGGGTGGACTTCACTGACAGAGCACAACTAGCTAACATGCACTGTGACATTTGTAGATGCAAAGAAGCCAGAGGAAGATGCATGAGAGCAGTACAAAGGATGCACTATTTCAGATCAAAGGTCTATGTAGCCCAGAATCCTCTCTCCAGCCACAGTCAAGAGCAGATGCTCACGGGTGGAGGGCAAGCACGGCTGAAACTTCCTGCAGCATGCCCTTTCGGCATGTGGCCAAGAGTCTGGGCTCAGCTCCAACAAGGATGTGGAGCTCCCAACTTCCCACTGATTTCAGCAGTTCCAAGCAGGTTTCACATCTTTTGATTTTAGCAGGGAATCAGAAACTTCAGTAGAAATAAAGAACTGTAGAATATACACTCTACTTTTCAAAAATCTTGCACCACTCTCCCTGAAAAACAAAACCCAGCTTCATTCCCCACCCCACTACTGATTATGAAGAGCTTTTTCCAACTCTGAAAAACTGCAGATGGAATTTATGGAATAGTAAATGTCTGCCCTGAAGACAAAGTCAAGAACACCTGGAAAAAAGAATAATACTGAACCTTACTTTTCTAGCAGGAGTTGATGGCACTATCCCTGTGCAATAAAATTCCTATCAATAACCTCAGGGGAAAAGCCAAAACAGTAGAGTTGCCAGGACACCATGCACCAGAAAGCCAGGTAATTCAGAGCAAAGAGAGGGTTTAGGCTTGCAGGATTGGTCCTAAATGCTAAATCCAGGAGGTTGTAATGGAGTTTCTCCCCATGTCTAGATGGCAGATTATAGTTACCTAGTTTTTCTCATGATGAACAACAAAATGAGTTTCTGTAGCGTGCCCATCTAAGGACACAAATACTATTTCTTGCAACACCTTTTTGCAGAAAAACACCACAACAAATGTCCCCTGCTCCTGTAATTGGGAGAAGGAGGGGAAGGAATGTGCCTGCTGCACCAAGCCTCTCTGCACGAGAGGCCTGTATCTGATGTGCCGGCTTATAAATGACACAGGAAGATTTTCTCTGGATTTACAGCCTCGTTGGTTCTGCAGGGGCCATTGTTTTCCCTTTTACATTTCTTGGAGGTGTTGCATGCGCTCTCAAACAGGAGATCTGATGTGGAAACAAAAACCTTTCAGATCTCACACAGAAGGCAGCTTTTTCTTCCCAAGAAAACACCCTGACCAGGTGGACTGCCTGCAGCTGGGATGCAGGAGCAAGAGTAAGTTGTTTAAAGGCCATAAAACCCCTTGGGCCCAGCTTTTATTTGTGGAAGAAAAACCCAGGTGGCAGATGCTTCTCTGCACTCCTCCTAACATGTGCCAGTGAGAGTGAACCTGCTTGAGAGTTGTCTACAATACAGGTGAAGAAGAAATCAGCTGGGTTGGCTGTATGAAATATATCTTTATGTAGACATTGTTGTGAAGTTCTTTATGGGGATGCCTTAGCACCTCGTAGACCTTAAGAAAGGGAGGTCAGTTCCCTGAATGTAGACATCTGGCCATCGTAGGCCTGTGGGTTACCTGTCTGGCCTCCAGCTGCCATCTCAGAAACACATGGGTCTAAGCTTCTCAGCATCACCTGGCCGCCATGCTGCAGGTTCGCATTACACAGTGAAAAAAGGAAAATAAAGCTAGCCTATATCTAGTCACCCAAATCCCACCCAATGGACTCTATCCTGGCTTTTTATTTTCATTTTAAGGATGGAAGACCCAAGGTGGAGTGTTATCCTGGACAATGGCTGCAAGGGCATCCTCTCATTTGGGGTGAAGCAGTGTCTGGGAGGCCAAACCTTGCTTGCTGAAGATGCTGACTGCTGCCAGTTCCAGCTGAGCTCAGTGCCTGGTGTGAGTGTTCTGGCCTTTGGAAAACAGCTGCTGAAGGAACACTATAGCACTAAGAGCTATTTATGGAATTTGGGATTACACAGAAAGTCTGTATTAAAGACAAGGGTAAGCCCATGCTCTCAAGTGGTACAGTTTACTGCCATAGTTGTGCTGTTCCTCAGCTACAATGGCTCCTTGTGAAAGCTGAGACACTTGCAGATGGTGCCAGAGATAATTAATATTCTCTGTCTTCCATTTACTTGCTTTAAGTCATGGAACTGACCGCAAGACCCCCATGGGACACCGGACAAACATCCATACAGCACATGCATGCTCTTGCACATTGCACTGAGTTGGACATGTCTGTGCCACCTTTAATCCCTGTGAACACATATACACTAACACATACAGTTCATCACCATTTAACTGCTCTGTACCTTCAGCTCTGCCTAAACCCAGTTTGATCTTAGTTCCACGCTCAAGGCAGGTGGGTAAGGGATGTTGCAATGATATATTCAGCTTACAGAAAATGGCCCTGGGAAAGTATCTCGAGTGTCTATGGGGAAGTGTAGAGTTTCTGGGTTGTACATACAAAAGGCAGCAGCAACATAAACAAATGCAGCTGAAACATATGGCATAGCATCTTCCGTCTTGACTGACACAAAGACAGTTGCACTGGAGCATTGATTGAGAAAATGGGGAATGGTATGGCTGATCTGTATTGCCCCTGCTTTGCTGCCTGGGGCCTCGGGAGGAAATTGCTGGGAAGAGATCAGTGCTAAAAAGCAGCAAGCACAGTTCCAGGCATGGAGAGTTCAAGGCTATCAGATCCTTGGTGGCCCGGGACTGCTGCTTCTAGAAGGGTCAATACAGAAAGGATTAAGTTGCTGGCGAAGGGCCCAGTGAGTGTGGGGCTTCCTTCCAAAACCTCCCAGCCTGAAGGGCTTTATTCAGCCCTAACTCCAGATGCTACAAAACAAGAGGAACAGGAATTTCCCAAACATTTACTCTACTACGGCTGTGAGGCTGGAAGAGAGGGGAGGAGGGTCATGTTCATCAGGGAAAACAGACCAGAGCAGCAAGGTAGGACACTGCTGTGAAGCAGGGGCACAGATGGGTGAACAAGAGCTACCTGGTACTTGAGCTGGTGCCAGACTCAGCCTTCTTGATTTCTACTGCCCATAAGCCCAGATGTTGCTTAGGGCATGCTCAGCAGCTGGCCCTTCTGTCCAGTCTCCCCCATTTCTTATGCTTCACTCTCTCATCCTCTTCACCCCCTTTGCTTGCCTCACATGGTTATACTTGGTTGATTTCCACATTTTTTTACTTCTTGCTCTTCCAGCTTTCTGTTCCCTGCCTTTTCCCTCCTTTTCTCTCTTCGTTGTCCTGCTCTGCCTCCCCTTTTTCTCATCCATAGCCTGGCCTTCCCAGGTGCTCCACTCTACTGGAAGCACCTACTAGAAGAGTGGGTCCCACACAGTCCATTAGAAGTAAGTAAGTAGAACCTGCACCTTTATGAGATGCTGCTCAAGGTGTCCTATGAGGTCTTTCCTGAGCAGTGGCCCTGCATTCAGGAAGGAAGGCTCAGAAATATCTGCCATCCATGTGCTCTGCTCTGTGGGACTCTCTGTCCCATCAGACAGTTCTTTCAGCATCCCTCTGTGACCTTCAGACAATACTAGCTCCTCTCTCACGTTTTCTTAGAAAACATTCAATTTATAAGAACTATAAAGCTATGGAGCTTAAAAAGTACATCAAGGTTTGTGGACTCTAAGGTTACACAGTACAGGGCAGGATCTTCTAGGCTTAGTCCAGATCCTGTTATCATACAAATAACCCTCTCATTCCACATCTCTTTCATCCAGTCTGCTGGCAGATTCTTTCAAGGCCTGGCTGCTTGAAAAGTTAAGGACTTTCTCTTAATTACTGACTCAATTTATTCTTTATCCATTTGTCCCTAACTTGTTCTTGCATGATGCATTCTATGGCATAATGAATCTCTTCTCCCTCACAGACAAAATTTTAGCTAGACTTTCTGGGAGTTTTTGCAGATTTAGTAATGGCAAACTTTTTGGTGTTTGTATGTCCAGCGCAGTTAGTACAGAAGTCACAAGCAGGACTATCAGCTGCAGCCCCATCATGCAATCCTTCATCTATTTCCACTTGAATGGGGTTATCTAGCTGGTACCATCTCACTCTGGAAGGTTACACTTCATTTAGATGTACTGAGTAAATTCTCAGCCCCACTGATACTCCATCTTCTAACAGCAGGGGTAAAAGGGCACAGGATTGTTTATGTTGGTTTCAGGCTCAATCATAATGTAGGGTTTTGTCTGAGTGGACGCGCAGAATTGGAGCAGCTGACAGAATTCAGGAAGACTATAGGATTCCCTTCAGACTGAAGGCAGACCCTTCCCTCTTCATTCTCACTACCAATGTTAAGGAACTCTGTTGTGTGCTACAACTGAAATGTTGTGGTTTCCTCCCCCATCTCTTTTTTCTTTGGATCTGATTGAAGATTTCTCATCAAAGCTTTTTCAGTGGACATTTGAGCTAGGGATGAAGAAGAGAAGAGGTCTCAGTGCCCTTGGAAACATTCAATTTTTCACTGAGTAAACAAATCAGATTATTTTTAGATAAGAACAGCAGAGTCAGGGGAGAAGAGCAGGAGGATATTTGGTCTCTGTGGAAAGGCAGTATGTTTTGTATCAAAATGGAACATTTTTCAACAAGCTGTACAAGATCATCAGAAGTTCCTTAATTTCAGCTTCTGAAAATCTGTAATGACAATTCAAAAAGGTGTTGGAAAATAACCATTGGTGTCTGCTTGTCAGTCTGTTGACTCCATTGCTCTTTGTCATAAGACAGGCTTCTGAATGGGGACTTGTGTCTGTGTCTGAAGTTGAGATATATGCTTTTGCCTGTGTTCCAGAGTTAAAATTTTGCTTGAAGGAATACAAATTTGATCCCACTTCTTGACATCGTACATAGGCTTGGGAAAGTGTCAGATGGCCATTCCCTCATTACCTGTCAGAGCATGCACATGTAGTATTAGGAGAATGCTCCTTTCTCTTCAAAAAGCTCCCAGTCCAAGGAGAAACCTTCCTCTTCTCATGGATGGCTGACAGCAGAGTATTGCACCCAGAAGCTGCGAGCCTGTCCACTGCATAAGCCTTCTCTTCTTCAAGCACATGGGAATTACCTGGTGTCTGGATAATCTGTTTTCAGAAATAAGGGGTCTTGAGCCCTTATAAACGGAGACAGAAGTGTCACTGGAGCAGAAGCAAGAGTGACCTCCAGCTGAGCAGATCCAGCAGCAAGAAGGTGCTTGAACCTGCCGAAGCAATCCTGGCACCCAGCAGCTGACAGTACTCATGGCTGGACTCCCAGACACTGGAAATATAGATGCATTCTTGCTGCAGGCTGGAGGAGCACAGTTAAATCAAAAGCTGGGTATTTATATAAAAAGCTGCCCGGAGGGTATGAGTGCCACCAAATCCCAGTGACTTGAATAAGAACTGTAGTTCAGCTTCCCACCCCGGATTCAGTCTGATATGGGTTGCGAAAAGAGGAACCACCTGGAAAATATAGCCAGATGAAGTCTGTATGGCAACGTAATACAGTCCGGTGTGAGGGCTTTGAGGCAGACAATGACTTGGAGGAGTTTCATTTTAATGTCAGGCTGCTCTCCTCTGCAAGAGCCAGTGATGAATTTTGCGCTTCTGAGTTATGCTGTCCTATGTGACTGTAGCTCTGTTTATTTTGAAATCTTGCTGTGGTGGAGGGAATTTACGAGCCAGCAATATTTCTACTTTATGGCACTTCCTTCGTCCACATTCCTTCGTCTGGTCATTTACTCGGGCCGGGCCCACGAGGAGAGGTCAGGGGGGCACCTGAGTGGTATCTAGAGGCTCAGAATGGAAACATGTTTTCTCACGCAAAAATAAATAAGGGAGAAATGTTTCCATTGCAGAAGAGGAACAAAGGCTGGGATCACAGCAGAAACCGTCCAGGGAACAGCAGGCTCCCCAGCCAAGGCAATTAACAGCATTTAACAACAGGCATACACTGTACATAATGTGTCTCTTCGAGTGACAGCCCCTTTGGCTTTGGCGCATTTAAGCTTGGTTGCTTTAAATAATCAGCAGCTGACATGTAAAATACAGATGCAGTTATATCTGAATCTGAAGGAGCAACCAAAGAACTACCTGAGGAGCAGGCACATGTCTCTTCTGGGCTGCATCTGAACATAATAGGGCTACTCCCCCCTTAGATCACAGCTGAGGACTTTACATTTGAAGGGGCAACAGACAAAAAGTAAGTTCTCTGTGCTGATTCCTCACTCCTGCTTTTCTCAGGAGCTGAAGGATCATCCCTGCTGGAAATGCTGTTCATCCAGAGCTGCCTAAAATCTGTCTCTCATCGAATTTCCCAATTTAAAAGTCTGCAGAAAAATGAGAAGATCTGTGAATTTCAGGAATATAAACCCCCAGACAATCTCACCAAAAGATCAGATAACTACCAAAGCCTAAGAGATCTCCAGGACCAGCACAGTCTTCCTAACATAACAGGACAACCAAAAGAGCAATGTGACTAGCATCATAGTGGGGGTAGTTCTTCTAATTAGGCTCCAGATGGATCAGCAAGGTGCCACACATAGGTGTAAACGTAGGGGAAGCCCTGTCACCATGCCCCTTACCCATCAGAAAGGAACGAGCTCAGTTGATGTTATTTGGCTGTGTATATCTGCACTGCATAGCTGACTTTCAGTGTAGAGGGCTTCCTTCCTGTGCATGCATGCCAAACACCACCTGCAGCAGAGGGTCTCAGTCACTTTAGCACTTTCCACATATCTGTTACGAGACCTGTTGGTCTTGTTTCTGCCTTCCCACCCCAAGATGGCTGTATTTCTGCTTTAGATTAAACAAGCAATTCCCACACAGGCAGTTTGTTAAATGTCCTACAATGACAGACAATACCTTAGAAAGGCACAAAGTGTTGATTTATCTGAGGTTACTGGCTACAGCACGTGGTTTAAATCAGATTCTGGTCCATGACAGTGATATAAGGGAGAACTCTGCTTAATGGTAGTGAAGGGAGCACATCTCCCTTCCTTAATCACACACAGGTTTCCAGTTGGGCAGAGGCCGGGCTGCCTATTTGTCCTTCATTATATAAACCATAAACACACACTCGGATATGCAGAGCTCATCCACTCTAATCATCTACCAAGAATTCCAGATTCCTTCTCTGCAATCCAAATACCTTCTTTATTATCACATCCTTTCCTAAAAATGTATACAACCTAACTTCCATTCTCATCCTATTCTCATCTTTTCCCAGCTGAACTGAAAAGATCAGGTTCCCAGGGAAACAGTTTTCAAGGCTCTGTGTAGATGGCCTCATTTGGGTAAGTACAGCAGTGCCACTTGCAGAAGACTTGATTCTGATCCTCAGCCAAAATGGAAATGTTTATTTTATGCCCCTTCAAGGTCTGCTGCTGTATTTGAACATAAGAACATGAGTACCACAACTCGCTCAGTGGCTTTTTGATGGCAAAAATTCAATCTGGATCCTCTTGTTCTTAAACAAAGGTATCAACCTGCTAAGTGATCTATGCCTCAGGCAGGCCTTTTGTGATCCTGGGAGGGTGACCACACTGGAGGGGGAAAAGCCCCTACCCTGAGAGAGTTACCACATCATTTATACTCATCCCATTACACACAGCATTACCTAGGAAGTTTCTAAAACAGGCACATTTTTGCTTTAGTAGTAGAGAAAAATGTTGCCATCAATCATTGCAGAAAAGCTGCAATGATTTAAGAAATTCTTACTCTACGGGTCTGCACTGCTGCCTCTGCCAGATGTGACATCCCCTTCTACTCTACTGCTAAAACAGCCCTCATAAATGCTCTTCATCAGCTCCAATGCAAAGCCAGCCAGATTAGTATCCTCTGCCATCTCTGAGCAGCAGCTTTCTATTGCGCATGAAGAGCGCTCATCTAAATCGCTTTCACAGCTGGACAGTCATGAGATAATCTCTTCTCACTAAAAGAGGTTCAACGACAAATGGTTGGACAACAGTGTTATCTTAAATTGCCATGCCATTTTAGCAGCTAGGTCAAAACCTAAATCAGATGGGACATTTCTAAAGGCACAAGAGCCTGTTTCTCAGTGGCTCTCATGAGGAGTTGGACACCTCATAGATACTTGTGGCTTTGAAGAGAGAATCCAAATACCACTCATTTGGGTCTTGCTTGAAATATCCTTGTAAAGTTTTTACTGGCAAAGCCAATTCTACCAGAAATATTCAGAGAAAGCTTTTAAAAATCTATTTACCATCGGATGTAACTCAGACACGACATTTGTAATGTCATCAGAGCAGGACTGCTGACGTGAACAAGAGTGTTGGCAGTGACTTCCATGAGACCAGGATTGGGTCCAGTTTTCACATTTCTAGGCATTCTTTGCTAAACGCTATTTTACATAAAGAAGCATTTGTTTGGGCTCCAGATGTTCAAGCAACCTCCTGTCATATTTCGTCTGTATCTCAGCTCTCCCATCTGTGATCTGAAGTGTTACAAGGAAAAAGTGGAAGGATTTATTTTGATCTCACTTCCATCTGTTTTACACTCCATCGATTCCTCTCTCCATTTGTACTAGTGTTTGAGAACAGGGTTAAAGTGTAGTGAGTGCAATTCTGCACTGCTCACACCAGTGTAAGTCCAGAAGACAGGGCATTCACTCTGAACTGACCTTAAGCAATTATTTGCAGAGTTATTTGGGATAAACAGTTGTGAGCCATAAAATCAGCAAACCCTGTGCAGGCACTTGTTCAGGGAGAACAGCTGCTATGAAACATTTCAGTTGTTACCAGTGCTTAACAGATGGGCACTGCTGAGGCTAATGATTGTGAAATATGAACCTTACGATGTTTCTGAGCAGCCCATGGCAAAATTACTACAGCACATCCAGCACTGACATCTATTTATACAGAATGCTCTGAAGGCAGCCCTGACATGGAAATCTCGGGGCACTTGCGCCGGTGCCAGCCTTGGTTACAAGTCAGGAAAACTTATGAACACTTCCCTTAAGGACTGTGGTTATAATCAAACTTATAAAACAGACCAATATGGCCCCCGGTCATTGATGGCAAATACTCCTTATCAGTGTCAAAATAGCTGTGTATGCTGGGGGAGGTGGGGATCTTCCTCCTCCATTTCCTAAGGAATGCTTCTCTACTCCAGGGCTTGCCTGCACCAGAATTCTCTATGACTGATGCAGACATGGGATGACTGAGGTCAGATAACCATCCTCACTAGTTTTAAAACTGCCAAAAATTAGTGCCGGGGAGGGGCACCTAAGATGAATCCAGAGTTTGCACCAGCTTCCATAGATCAGGTATTTATCTAATGCTGCTGAGGGGGTGAAGATGCTCCTACAAGCAGTTAAAGATTCCTGGTTGCAGAATTTAAATCTGTAATTACTTTGTGTTGCAGAATCCCAGCTGGAGGCAGCAGGATCACGAGCATAGGGAACAGGGAGGCTTTCATTCCAAATGGGTAAAAGGTATCCAAGAACCATATGGAGAAAAGCAAAACAAAACAAAACAAAAACCCCACTGTCCAAGAAATTCAGAATGACAAAAGCCTTCTTCTTCCATCCTCACTCTGGCTCGGCATAAATGGGCAGCAGATCCAAGGCAGTGGGGGGTGCGTGTGGGTTTTTATCCCTTTATGCTACAAGAAAAAATTCTCGGAGCACTTGGTCAGAAAGAAATCATTAACACAGGAAACAAGAATTAACAGAGATTGTAATAATCCTTCCTACAAATGAGATGGACCCAGTTTGCCTCCCAGCTGCATCATTGAAAATCTACCAAGGGAAGCTTTTTGGACAAAAAGATTCTCCAGGGCCTGGTGCACAAACTGTGTCACAAAGATTACAGGAAGTCGTCTGCAATGTAACATTAACATTTTTTACTGGACGCCTGAAAATTTCCATGCCTGGTCCAGAACAGAATCCCCTGATGCTCAGCTATCCTGTTCCTCCCCAGGCCTGGCTGCTGGACCAATCCTAACACTGCCAGCAGCCCAAGGTGATATCACTCGCTAAGTATGAAATTTGGGATTGAAATGCCTTGTTCTTTCTCATTTTGCTTGCCAGCACTATCCCTCAGCTCTAGTCAGGGCCTCTTATTTGCCTGAGAACTAAATTTAACTGAAATAGTAATAAAGATACTTTGCATGCTCATCTGACACTAAAAGAGAAGAATTGGTGGACAGATTATTGGCATGTGAAGTGATCTCTTTTCAGACTTTCCGTAATAGTGTGGCTATTAAACTAAAAGATCATTAATAATACACCATTTAGCTTGTTTTTGAAGGGTGTAGGAAGGGCTTACAATATACGGATGAAGAAACTGAGGGGAAGAAGCTGGAACCTTTATGTGCTTCTGGCAGCAGGCAGGGAGACAAACCCCAGCTGTGCATGTAAAACACTTTGATGTATTCGTAAGGCGTTGCAATAGCACAGTCATTTCCAAATGTATTTACTCACGGTGGTAGTCCAGCCAGCTGGTGTGTTTGTGTTCCAGGCTGGGAAAGATTCCTGGTCAGCAAAAGAAGATGATACTGGAACTGGAGCTGTGAAGAAGCTGGCTGTTTGTTACAGCTAGTGTCTCCTGGTGAAAATGTGAGGGTTTGCTTTTATCACAGCAAAACCTGGTATGGGTTTGAGGCGTGTAATATTCTGCTACTTTGTTTTCCTGGCATTAAGAGAGGGGAATATGAGAGCTGAGATGCTTTGGGTTCACTTAAAGCACAACATGCCAATCTTCAGATTTCTTTCTCTCTCTTTTCGGGCTTTTTTTATTATCACAAGAAAGATACTTCCTCACCTCTGAGCTGAAACTGCCTATCAAACAGAAGTAGTGTGTAATAATAGCAAACAGAGGACAGGGTTCAAGCTTCCTCCCTCCCACCAAAGGAAGAATTAATGCTCGGAAAGCATCTCACAAACCGTTCCAAATCTTCCAAACCCCTCTAAGTCTGCAACATTGGACTTGGAAATGCTGTACGAATGAGGGCTGTGCAGAGCCTGGGTTCTCAACACTGTTACTGCTCAGTAATGCACTGGCAGAGAGCACCAAAGAGATTTGGTAATCACCTGCTAAAGCATCAAGCTCTCAGCAGGTGCCGCTTCCTATGGCAAGCCCTGCCACGTTCAAAAAAGGCCCCTTTGCTCTCCATCAGTTTTGATGTTCTTTTTCCATGCCAGCGCTCACATATGGCAACCAGCGTCACCGCAGGTTGGCGGGAGAGAGCCCTGCAGTGGGAATGGATGCTGCTTTCTTTAAAAGTCCATTCTATGAAAGGCTCCCCTAGAAAGGCAGTTTTGCCTTTGGCTCAAGATTACTTGTCCAGGCACAGGCAATCTCAGCAGACAGAGAGTGCCCTGAAATAGAAATAATGGAA
>NW_010263492.1:17235-40295 GCF_000690775.1 Eurypyga helias
TCTTCCCTTGCAGCATGAGAACACGGCGCGTCTCATGGGAAACTGCAGACCTGTAACCCTGACGTGCGAGTGCCCGGCCTCATGAATGGGTTGTGATGGGCTGACACATCCTCAGAGTTTCTCTCCTGACTGCTGCCCTTTCATACCTCATTATTCATGTTTATTCTGAGGTGTATGTTTTCGCTGGGTGGGAGAATACATTTTTCTTTCTATACAATCTTTTCTTTCTAGAGAGTGACAAGAGTTTCTATTCCTCCTGTAGGCCAGATTCAAAGACTGATCTACAAGATAGTGCAAGATGGACTCCTTATGCTTTATCACCTATCTACACCCCCAGGCAGATATGCAAAACTGTAATTACATACTTGATACAGAAATAAGCACCATTTCAATTAAAAAACTTGCCTCCAACTAGCATCTTTTTGCATGGATTTTTTTTTTTTTGACTTTTTACTTCTCTGAGCCACTCAGGTACCATAAACCATTGATGAAATTATTCAGAATGGAATAATCATTTGATTATTCCATTCCTCGGTCACCTAAGCACAAAATATCCTGACAATAAGGTATCGTCATTTAGGAAAAAGTATTAAGACAGCTCTCTCCTTATGAAGACCAGCACAGCTGTAGCATTGCTGATTTTGCACTGTTTGCATTTCATTCACCCCAGAGACTTCTGGAATGGACCTGGATACTACTATGCTACAGTCTGCACCCACAGAATAGGCAGTTCCTAACCCTATAGGACTTATAGGATTAAGTAAATTCTAATTTCTGTAGCTCTTCCTCATGGCACCCAGAAGAATCCCTGCTGATGACAGTCAGTCAGACATTGTATTTTTTATTTTCTTTTATAATGGACTGCTTAGATTGGTGAGCGGTAATACCGTTTATTGCTGTTCAGGTAAGAGAGGGTTAAACAAGTTTTATGTTCAGAGCACCTAAAAGGGTCAGGGGGTCATTTCCTTCACGTGTAACCATCTGACCAGGTGCAACTGTGGAATTTTCCCTTCCTCAAAAGCCTCAAGGTATAGACTATTTCCCAGAGGTGCATAATTACATTTAATGGTCCCATATTCTTTGGATACGGCAAAACCTAAAAATATTACATTCTCAGTGGCCGGAGAAGAGTTCAGAGATTTGTTTGACAAATACCACCACCAGTCCTAAGTCCTAACTTCACTTTTTACGTCTCTCATCATTTAGGATCAGAGAGGAAACAGAAAGGGAAATGCTCTGTCTGAACCCCACTGAAGTGTGTCAGTTCAGCACTGATTTCCATAAGTTATTTCTGCATTACCCCTTTAAAACAGCTGCTTTCCCTTAACACTTCAGTGATCTGATGTCCAAAGGTATATGATAAAAGCGCACCAGTTTTCCATGTCCTAGAACCCAACTCTTTTATCAGAGGCAGGTAAAAGATCTTGGGATTTACTAGTGGGCATCTTTAAAGCCCACTAGTAAATCCCATTGCTTAGGAATAACCTGAAAAAAACCCCAACCATATGATATATATTCTTTTTTTGGTTCTTTATTCTGGATACTGTAGACCTGGAAGATGTTTTAACAAAAAAATATGTTTCTCTATTTTGTTGCTATGCAGGGAATGATATACACACCTCACTGGAGTCAAAGGGAAACTTTTCTCTTTTCTTCAAGAGGACCAGGATTGCATGCCAGCAGCATGAGTTCTGGATAAGAATTTCAAGACCCTGCAAGCAGAAAGCACCAGCCCAGATGTTGAAAGACTCCACTGGACACTCTAGGGTGTAGTACACATTTTTGCAAGTGCTACAGTCCTAGATTGTGAGTAGTACTGAGGTAATGTAGGCAGTCAATATTTCCTAACCTCTGCTGAAAACAAAGTTCCAATGTAGGTCAACTGTTGGTGAATGAAAGACCCACACCACACTTAGCTTGAGATTCAGCCAGTCAAAATTTAGATGGATAAAAATCAGGCATCCAGTAGAAGCATGTTTTCCTAAGCTGCCATTATCTGTATGGTGGCAGCTGATGAAGGCTGACACTGCTCTAGAAAGTGATTTGTTTCACCTGACTTAGGTTGTCTCTTGGTCCTGTCAGTCTCCCTCTACCTTGCCTGAGGATTAAGACAACCAGACTGCGTAGGAGCTTGACTGTTACAGGCCTGGTTAGGTAAAAGGTATCCGTGTTCTACTACCTTGGAAAATATTGCCTCTTCTCCACCTTAGAATTTCACATTTATTTCAGAACTGGTGGCATTATGATACCTGAAGACACTTGACTTTTACACTCATGCTGAAATTAGGATGGACTTATGTTTTGGCATGCATTTTTATTTTGTGTTTGGATTTTAATTAGCAGTGGTTTAACTCAACACCTGAGAAACCCTGCATGAAAAGAAGGTCTTCATTAAAATTTCAACACCCTTGCTGCTTTGATTTAGAGTCAGGAGAGCTCCCATTATGCATGAAATTGTTTTTCCATAGTAAAACACTCTTTGCTGAAGGATAATTGATATGAGGCTTAAAATTCTAGCACTAAAATACAAAAAGAAAAGTTAATAACTTCTTTAAGTATTTGTATGGGCCCCTGATTCCATCCTCTAGAGTCCCATCATGTTCTTCAGGGGTGGGCTAGTAAATTGTCTTCTTGGCTGCCTCATTGGCCAAGTTCACCCACACACATCTCATGTTCCAAGGAGTCTGATCCCATAGGTCTGTGTTACGTAGCCTGCTTCTCCCCTGCAAATATGCAATGAGAATGTGATACCGTTTTCTTTCTGATGTTAGACCACAAGCACAGGCAATGGACTGGCCTCTGAGCTGATGGAAAGAGATATCAGGCATGTGGTCTGCACAGGCAGGTATGATTAATCAATATGTAAATGTGTGTCTGTATACACAGACCAGACTCCGACTGTATCAGTTAAAAGTGAAAAAAATGCAAAGTCAGATAATGTGCTTACCAACATCACCAGCAACAACTGTCTGTGAATATGGGATGTTGCTTATTAGCAACTTCTCTGCTAATCAGCCCATTGTTCGATGCCACCAAAAATGAAAGCCTTCTACCCACCAATTCACTAAGCAATGTCTCTACCCTGTTCACAAATGAGCTGGGCTGAGGGAATCCTGGAAACCCCTCAGCCCTCATCCTACCGATCCCCTATCCTTGCTTGCTGAGAAAAAATCTGGTGCAGGGCATACAACATGCTCAAATTCTTACAGCTTCCTTTATCCTATGCCACATGGGCTGCATTACAGTCCCCATAGCTATTCACAAGAATACAGACACTTTCTAGGCCAGAAAGTCCTACCAAGCACAGAGCTCTATTATGCTCTTGCTTATAGGGCCAGGCTAACCTCCAAAATTCCTTGCTCCTGCGACAGAGAACTCACAGGGGAGACTGAAGATATTAGAAATGAGTGCTGGACACTGATAATTCCTTAGATGTCATTGGCCCAGCCTGTCTTTGTAATGTTTATGGCCTTTTCTCCTAATCAAAAGAGCTAAGGAGAGATCAGTGGAATAGGGTAGCAAACCTGCCATTGGGGGAGAGGGCAGAGCACGTTAAATACTATCAGTTTTAGCCAGGTTACAACACAGTGGGTTCTGTGCTGATAATTTCCAGCCTCTTTCCAATCCAGGACTAACTCTGAGTGAGATCTTTCTTCCTGTACTAACCTCTACACTCTACAGGGGAAAAATGGCAGTATGACTGGGCCAACAAAACTGCCACTGGTGGGAGCAATCCCAGGACACCTGCTACCTCCCAGGATAAAGGGTTTCAAGTTGGGGATGGCCGATATATTCTGGTGTGCAAATTCTGTCCACAGTGCTAAGGAGTCTCTGAGCTACACGTTAGTCCAGAAGATATGCTCAGCCAGGCTGCCATAACTTTGGCCTTGGCTGCAGCACGGTTCTCTCCAGCTCTTAGAGTAGGCTGAGGCTGGCACAAAGGTGGTTTAAAGCCACTGTCCTGCAACCCTTCCCAGGGAGAGGACTCGTGCTGTATCATCCAGAGGCACAAAACATAACCTCACCCTGTCATCCCAGACCTAGACAAAGGTCCCTAAAGGCATAGTTGTCTCTGAAGCAGTCTGTTCAAAGCTGTGGGAGCTGGGGACAACGTATGCCCACAAACAGCTCAGTACACCTGACCTATGTTTTACTTGGAAGGATGGACCTGGTCTTCAATAGAAGGAATCAAGGAATAGAGGAAGAAGCACATATTGACTAGTAAAGCCACTCATCTTGTAATCCTTTAGGGGTGGCTTTGGTGGAGCTGCAATGCTGATGTGTAATAGTGTTCTGTTGGGGTTGAAGCTGCTTAGCTTGACAAAGTGATTTAGGGAAGGTGTGGAGTCGCTGCAGATCTTTACAGATATTGAAAGCCTGTATGCAAGTGCCATGGAGGACAGAAATTCACTGAGGTGCCAGAAAGATGGATAAGAAGGTATAGAGAAAGGAAACTAACAGAACAGAATGGCTGTCAGGAGGAATTTACTGCTATTATTCAGAGGAATCATCTCCTCTCTGCTTCAAAGATAAAACTAGCCTAGAAAAAATACTAAAAAACATACAGTAGGAACAGCAGACTAGACTCAGCTTGCAAAGATGGAGCAAGAGAGATTCCAGGAAGACTGCTGCCTATCATCTCCAGGTTTCTCTGAAATTCAGGCTCTCCTGGGACTGCTCATTCAAATTTGTGCAAAGTTGAATTACATAACATTTTTCTACACTACTGTGTATTCCATCCAGAATAAAATGAAAAGATATTTCTGGAGACCTGTAAGATTTTGTTAAATGAACAAAACCAAGTGGGACTTCCTGCCTGGATGTCTTTGTTTTGAGATTATCCAAAGGCTTTTTCTTGACAGAGATTCCCCAGATCATTATTATCATCGTTGTTTCCTGTAATAAAAAAATTCCTCAAAAGTTAGTTTGAATGAATGCTGAATCTGTGCTTCTCCAGCCAGGGAGCCCTTTCCCAAGAGGCTGTTTACCACTGTTTTATGTTTGCCTGTCACTGATAGATTGACTGAATACCCAACTGTGTCCGGCTGCCAAAGATCAATGGCTTCCTCCAGAAAGAAGTAGCCTGGGGGGAAGAGGAATGCCTGGACTAAAGAGCTTCCTGGTCTCCCATGCAGTTTATGGGTCTGATAGTCTTCTTGCTTATCTCAAGGCAACACCAGGGTTCATCCCATCCAGATGGAGTAGAGATATGCAAGATAGTGATGCTATCAGTGCAGGGGTCATCAGTATTTTGAAAATAACATATTTTTCACATTCCCTCAGCATTTTATTGTCAGAAGAACATAAGGTAAAATAAGGCAATGAAGACAAGTCTGAAAGGTTTCCTCTTGCAGTAAGTGATGGGTGAACTTCAAAAAATTTGGACATGTAAAATAATACACTGAAGTTCACTTCTGTGCCACACTGTATGACAGAGACATTGACAACCCATAGAGAGTCCCAAGAAATGCTGCTAATACAGTCAAGAGTCTAGAGCACATGAAATAGGAGGAGAGGTTGAAGGAACTGGGTTTTTCTAACCTGAGGAAGAGAAGGCTAGAGAAGGGAGGAACTGATTGTATCTTCTATTTCTTGAAGGGTCTTGCTGTGAAGATGTAACCAGACCAGGTACACAGTAAAAGGACAAGACACAATGGAAACAGGGTACAACAAGGATAATTCCAACTGGATGTACAGAAAACATCCATCACTTGGAGAACAGTTAAGTACCGGAACAAGCTGACAAAACATGACATGGAATATCCATCCCTGGAGATGTTCAGTATTTTGTTGGATAAGACTCTGAGCAACCTGATCTAATGTTGAAGTAGGACCTTCTTTGAGCAGAGAGACTAGATAAGCCCTAAAGGTGCCTTCTGATATAAATTTTTCTGTGGTTCTATGCTTGTATTTATACTGTTTGAACCTACTAGCTCAGGCTGAAAAAGCTGTTGAAAGCCATTGAATTTTTCTAGCATGGCTTCTGGCTCTAACTGGAAGAAGAGAGTTTGATTTGGATTCTAGAAACTGATGAGCTTTATGCATGTATTGATTTGCCAATAGCTGTGTTCAACATGTGATATGAGATCAAGTATATTTATCGTAGCATTTTATTCTTCATGGAGTAAAGAACACCTGAAAAAGTAGCAAATTGTGATCCAAGCTCTCTGGCAAAAATCCTGTAAGGTGTCAGAAAACATTCAGGTTCACTTCAGATTTTAGATTAAGGTTCAGGCAGGATCTTGTTTCTTATTAGGAATTAATTTAAAATCTGGAATAACGGCCTTGTGTTTGGCTTGTCCTCCCATACTAGCTCTAACTCAGTGCTGTTCCATTGAATCCAATGAGTTTATCACTGATAAACAAGAGAATAAGCAGGCGGAACATTTACAGACCTCTCTAAGAACAGAGAGCTCTGGCAGCTTCATTTTGCTGCTCCACCCTTCTGACTCTTTCCTGAGCTAAAGGCCTTACCACTCCCACTGTGGAAAGCTGCATTACTATTTGCTTCCTCCAGAAAGAGAGGGCAGGAGATGCAAAGGAAGAAACAGTGGGAGAGTGGTTCACTTGCTTTGGAACCCATTCCTAACTCAAAGCCTGTCCTACATATCCATCTGTAGTTAATTACAAAGTCACAAAAACCAGGAGAAAGAAGAAAAAAAAAGTCTAAGAAATGTTTGTCTTCCATGACAATAGAATGGATTGCTCCCATCACTCTTTCTCCCCTACCTTTTTATCTTATACCTATTGACTTCTCCACTCCTTTATTCAGGGAAATCCTTTATAGTCCCAGCAGAGAGCCTAGTACATGCAGTAGTAAGGAAAACTCAGATATAAGACTCCATACACTCCAGGACAGAAAGGAGTAATTGCATTGAACACAGCAGTAAACTGGATCCATTGTTTTTAACTAAAACTGAACGCTTAATCACATTTCTATAAAATTGGATGCCAGCTTCAATTTCTTACAGATAATAGTGTGGAAAACTGCCTTTTTTTCCTCTCCATGAACAGCCCTATTTTTGCTTGATATAGGATCTTTCTTCCTCTTCTCAATTGTGGCAGACCCCAACAAAAGGTTAGAGTGACCTGCCTGAGGGATGACTGCTGCTTTCCCATCACATAAGCGATTCCTGTTCTGCAGAGCACTGCTCTTGTGCTGCTGACACCTGAAAGACTAAAAAGGAGATCATCAAAAAGCAGGAGGTCATACAATTTGCTGGCTAAAACTGCTGGAATGTGTTTGGGCCGTTATCTCTAAGTGTTGTGTTTGCACATGATCTCTGAGGAGCTGTATCTCTGAATGGCACTGCCAGGCAAGGAGCCAGGCATTTAGGCAGCACAACTCATAACCACTTGGACCGACTTCAGTAGAGCAATGCTGGATGACACCAGA
Organism: Eurypyga helias; assembly: GCF_000690775.1. NCBI lineage: Eukaryota > Metazoa > Chordata > Aves > Eurypygiformes > Eurypygidae > Eurypyga > Eurypyga helias. The sequence goes on from NW_010263492.1 coordinate 24,632, forward strand.
TGAGGATGCAGCCTCACAATATTTGACATCTGCCCCTCTGTGAAGGAAAAGGATTTCTTGGCAGATATCCTACCTTCAATATTTAAAAAAATGAAAATAGCCTTTATTGCTTTTTAATTGGGATGAAGGAGGGAGTATGTTTTCTTTGGATCTTACTTCAAAGTAGATGGTCAGTATTGCTGAAAATAAAGAGCCTTGTTTAGGCCTCTTCTGATCTTACCCACTAAGCAAAATAAACTCAGATGGAAGTGTGTCCCCCCCCACTTATGCTCTCAGTGCAGGTCATTTCCCTTGCACGTTTATTTGAAAAATAAGAAACCCCATGCTTCAGTTTGCAGTGAGCAATTGCCCATTCTTAGGAGATATAGAAATTAGCACTCCTCTCCAACCAGTGCTTTTTTCCCCCCACACATTAAAACTAGAAAGACAGCAGTCAAGAATCCTTCTATTTGAGCTGTTTCTTTCTGCACCTTATCATAGAATCATAGAATGGTTTGGGTTGGAAGGGACCTTAAAGATCATCTAGTTCCACCCCCCCTGCCATGGGCAGGGACCCCTTCCACTAGACCAGGTTGCTCAGAGCCACATCCAGCCTGGCCTTGAAGACATCCAGGGACGGGGCATCCACATCATCTCTGGGCAACCTGTTCCAGTGCCTCACCACCCTCTCTGTGAAGAATTTCTTCCTGACATCTAATCTAAACCTCCCTGATTTCAATTTATACCCATTACCCCTTGTCCTATCACTACAGACCCTTGTAAAAAGTCCTCTCCCAGAACCCTTGTAGGCCCCCTTCAGATACTGGAAAGCTGCAATGAGGTCTCCTCGGAGCCTCCTCTTCTCCAGGCTGAACAAGCCCAGTTCTCGCAACCTTTCGTCATAGGAGAGGTGCTCCAGCCCTCTGATCATCTTCGTGGCCTCCTCTGGACTCGCTCCAAGTGGTCAATATCCCACTAGCTAAATACAGGACATCACATACAAAAGTTCTCATAGGAATTCTACCCCTCTTTTAACCCAGTGTTCCTCTTGTTTAAAGAAGGAACTAATCAATGGGGAACTAAGATTATTTCCATTTCTTGGCCTTCATATCTGTGCCACCTGTTTAAGGTAGGTAGAATGAAGATGGGAAATAATACTATGTTGTCCACTGCTATGGAGGTTTCACATTTGTTCTTCCTTAGTATTCTTAAAATAGAAACACAGCATTCAAGCTGAGAGGACCATTTTCTGCCCTTTTTCCTTTCCCTGAATATGGAAAACTGGATCCTCCAGGATCTGCTGTGCCTCCTATCAGTGAAATTTTTGACTGAGTGACTGATAGTGTCCCAAAAGTACTATTGCTGTGCCTATCAGTGAAATTTTTGACTGACTGATAGTGTCCCAAAAGTACTACACAATCTAGACACTGAACAAGAATAAAAGGAGTAAATCTGATAACCAGAACATTTTCTGTACTCCTGAAGAGCCATTTAACTGCTTGCTGTGCAGAATTGGTTCCCCTTGGCATATGCTTTCTTCTTTTTGATGACAGGGAAACATTCTTTCAGAGTCACCTGGATTGATTAAGTAAGGATGTGAGGAACTTAAGGACAAATTTCAACCTGATAGTCTACCACAAGGTCAGAATATGGGGCCACAGATACAGCCAGAAATAACCAGAAAGTGTATGCACGTTAGTAGTTTCATAGCAAGGAATAAGTTGAAAACACCTCTGTTACTGATGCCTCCTGTTGCAATGCAGCTGAGCTCACAGTATAGGATTCTGTGTCAATATGTACTTCACTTTACCAGACACCAAGGATCAAGTGTATCAGAGAGTGCTAATTAACTTCTCAGTACAGGACATGTTGCTATTTAGCATGTACACACAGGGTCTGGGAGTGTGTTACAGCCACTTAGAAAATGTTCCTTATGCACTTTTTTCAATGGTAAGTTTTCAAAACCTGAAAATACTTGGCTGGAAACCATAACAGCTCTGTCATGGAGGCCCTGTGGGGCCTCCTGGGAGCTGTATTTCATGTGCTTCACACTCCCATTGCCCCCTGGACATGTTCCTGTGTTGGGCTAGAACTCTTGTGATGCATGATCTTCTCTCCTCTTGTTCTCTTCTGAGGCCTTGAGAGTAAAGCAAGAAGTAATAGATGACATATCTCTTGAGTTCAGTAAGGCTTATGACACTGTCTCAAAGTGACATTTTCATAAACAATGATCAAAACAGTCTGAATGAAACTTCAAGACTCAATGCCAAAATGATTCAAATAAAAAATTTAGAAAACAGCTATCAATTGCTTAGTTTTACCCTAGAAAGACATGAGAAGGAACACTCAAGGTTCTGTTCTGGCTCTGGCACTACTCAATTTCTGTTAATGACTTTGGCAATAGAATAGGGATTACCCTCAAAGCCTGAATATAATACTAAAGTAGTGAGATGGAGCAGAGGGAGTAAAGGTTGGATGTTGTATTTAAGTTAAAGCAAACAAACAAAAACCCAAGCCAAACAAACAAAAAAAAAAACAAACCAAAAAAACCAAAACCAAAAGCAAGACACAAAACCCAAACAAGAAAAAAAACAACAAAAAAACCCCCACACGAAACCAACCAAAACTTGGCCAATTGAAACAATTATTAGAAAGAAAGTTTTGGAATTGCCTGGTTGTGAGTCTGTCTTGACAAAGGCCACATACTATGCTTAGGCAGAAATAACCAACCGTATAACTCAAGAGATGGTGAATGCCAAGAAAACAACAGATCTACAGAATATGTTCTAGAGATTGCAGTGGATAAAAACCAGAAGGTCAGCCAACACTCCCACCCTGCTGTGAGAAAAGTCAACTTGAAATAAACAGCAGTGCTGTATGAAGACTCTTCAAGAAAGTCTTCCAGTCTGCTCAGTAATGGCAAGGTCTTCACTGGAATATGGACTGCAATTTTAGTCACTGAACTAAAGGTACAGATCAGTTTGGGAGATTTCTCTAAAAGTAGTGATAATGATCACAGGACTGGGGAAAAAAAAAGAAAAAAAAAGAAAACCTGACCTTACATGACAAAAAGAATTTTGAAACTAGAATTTAATCTTTGGAAGAGAATACAATCCTTGTATTGGGCACAGCATACTGTAAATGTGATTTCCTTTGGAAGAGATATTAGGCACAGCATACTGTAAATGTGATTTAGATTGTCAACTCCATAGCCTTCACAGTTTAGACAGAAAGTGGAGCAAGGGAAAGACAACAGCTTTCATGCTGGAGAGCATACATATTTGTAAAGGGTGATTACTCATTTAACAGCAATGCCAGGGGTCTAACACCTTGGGAGCAACTGAGGAAGGAACTGGGTAACACAGCAGAGAGAAACAGTATGCAAGGTTTTGACTTCAGCATCCTCTTTCCTCTCCTGAGCATGAGGTTGGGAACAGGACTCACCCCCAAGAGCTCACTGACAGTTGGGGCAGGTAAATACACAGCTTCCCTAGACTTCTTAAGGAATCTCACCCTGAACTGACCTAGCAAATAAAGTCACATCTACTGTGATTTCTGGCACCTCTGTGGTCCTTTCACTATTGCTCTGTTGCTTTCCTGTCAAACAGGCTTAGCCAAGTGCCTCTGCTGGCACTTGGCAGGGAATCATCACAAAACTTCGCTGGTTTAGCTATCTTTTTTCATCTAGTGCAATCCGCAAAGTGCCTCAGCATTTGGAATCCGATACTCCGATGGAATCCAATGGCAGAGTTGCACCTCTTCTCCATTTCAGTGTTAATGGTGACCACTCCTCTCTCTGCCCCTGGTTCCTCCTGCTTGCACTGTAGTCCACCCTGACAATTCATGTCCTCCCTCCCTGATGGTCTTAACCTTAAATTTGGCTTAAAAAAAAAAAAGAAAAGAAAAGAAAAAACCCTGCATTTTAGTCTCATTCTCACATACTTTTCTCTCATCCTCCCTGGTCAGGGATGGCAGCTAACACCACTCCTGTTTCATGGGTCAAGAATGTGCCCAAAGCACACAGTACAGAGGTGCACACACCAGCTCCCTATCCCAAAACGGAAGGGAGGCAACCATGAAAACTCCTCAGAGATGAGAGGTTCAATGCTGCAGCAGCTTCTCTGCAAAACCAACACCTTCAGCAGGCAGTGTCTAGTGAAAACCCAAAAGATAAAGGGACAAAACCTCAAAGATGTTTACATTTTTCAGATGTGCTGATTTTAATGGGCAGCAAGTACCCAACAGCCAAATCGGTAAATATATTTGAGGAGTCTAACTCACAGTTGAAACCTCATGTGCTGCAGAGAGTAGGTGTAGTTGAGGAGCTAAGCCTGAGGTCTTCTGCCTGTAAGAAGGGAACAGCTAAGGTAGCTGTATAGTAGGTGGCCCATTTATGACTTCACTCAGCCCCTCAAGGAGCCAATAAACCTTCCATTAAACTTTCTATAAAGGCTCCTTTTTCTTTCTGTGTCATCTTCCCAAGACACACATACACACTCTCCGTAAGACTAACTCTCCTTTGCAACAATACGGACCCTACCATACTTATGGTCAGAGCTCCTAAGGTGATAATGAACCTGAGGTATCTGGGGTGGGCTGAAGCTACAGGCATTTGTTGCTTAAAACCATTACACAAGGTGTTACTCTAATTACTGGTGGAGCGCACAGGGGATGAGTAGCAGCTCCCAGAGTAGTGCAAAACTGCAGCTCCTTGCAGAGATCAAATTAGCGACTGGGTGTAGAGCAGAAGGGAAATGAGCTGGTGGGGGGAGGGAAGACAGCATGCTGGTGGGAAAGGAGCCCTTGATTTTCCTGTCTGATTCTTAAGCAAAGGCAAAAACCACCACAAACTCCATGAGGTTTATAAGCACAGTGAAAATCCAGGGTTATTCCTTCACTAATGGGGTTTGTCTGGTGTTACTGAGATCCGAGCCTGGGCCATTGGTTACAGCGAATACAATGGAATTTGAAGCCTAATTAACAAAAGAAATCCCTTCACCTGCCTTTAACTAGTGCACGTGTTTCCAATTGGGCTCAAAACCGCAAGTGGCTAAAATTGTGCTAAACAAATCTATTCAAGAGCATGTGGCAGAAAACAGCCTCCTGAGTCATGAGCCAGATACAGATGCTCAAGGGACCACTCAAATCAAAACAAGACCACATTCAGCAAAGTGGGTGAGGGGGAATGGGAAGCATAATTTTACTAAGGGAAGACCTTAATACTTCACAGCGGAGTTAGCTGTAAATGGCAGTCATTACCAGTTGTGGTATGATGGTGCCTGTGCTGGCAACCACCTCAGCATGAAGGAGCCAAGGTAACAGGCTTCACCACCATCCACAATCTCTTTACCATCTGCAGTTAGGACTCTCATACAACTTATTACATGAAACCTATGCACTCCAAAGCAGAACAGCTGTCTTCTTGTTTCTGCACCTAGCTAGGCATATCAAAAGAAAATGTACAGCAAATGTCCAATAAACTAACAACAGACCCAAGTCAGCAACATTTTGCTCTTCAAAAGGAAAATGTGTCTCTCCCTTTTGAAGAAGATAAAAATCCACCAGCCAACTGCTTTTATCCTACGGTTGTGGTATGCTCAACAGCACTGTATGTTGACTGCCCCAAGTCTGGCTCTTTAGACAGAGTTGGTGACAGATTGTAACAGGCCTGCTGATACCTACTGTGACCCTGAATCAAAGGAATCACAGGAATCACTGCTGAGCTAGAGATGCTCCACTTCTGTAGTGGAAATGTAATGTAAGTAGCCAATTACAAGTTCTTTTGATCCTGAAACAGATCCTTTTAAGCTCTCTCTGATAGTTACTAGGAGGTGCTGCTTGTATTTTCTCTTATTTAGGAATGGTAGCATCACCTGAGACTCACCTAAAAAACCACAATGAGAATTCAGATGAAAATCTTGGGTCCTGCTGTATAAAATCTGCCATCCATCCATCCAGATCATCTGCACCCAGCCCCATCCTTGAAGTGACCCCAGGGACCTGCTGTCTCCTGGAGACAGAAGAATTAGTGATGCCCAAGAGAATGTCCAGTGACCTTCTCCTAGCTCAGGACACATCAATCAAATCAGGCTTCATCCAATGAAACACCTTATGTTGAGATTTTTTGAGTTTTCTAACAAGTTATTGATAAACCAAAAGTTTTTAAGCTAATCAGAAAGCTCTCTGCTTTCTACCAGTAACAGAGATGATGGTGAGCCAGAGCCTCAGCCCCAGTATTTGGGGACTTTCCAAATACTGGAGTAGCCGCTTCGATTTCACAGACGTGGCAGTGCCAGCTTGGAGCTCCCCCACAGCCTGCACAGGCGAGGACGACGGTGGTGCTGCAGTGGGCAGGTACAGAGTGCACATTCAAAAGCCCCTCTGTGGCATGTGCATTGTCTGAGACTGGGTAGCTCCAGTGTGGGATACATACACTGTGTGTGGATGTGCATGGCACCAGACTGACAGAGGTCTCCGTGCTACTCACTATCAGAGTGACTGGTACAAGACCTCAGCGCTGCCAAGCGTTATCTTACAGAGGGGAAAGACAGCCCGGTGCGCTGTTCCCACACACCCTTTGTCTGGGACAGCTGTCTGACGTCTGTCCTTCAGGTGACTGCTGAGGACCTCTTGGGTCATGGAGGGGCTCTGGTTTGCAAAGCTCAGCATTACTATTCTACAAAAAGAAACATAATAGGCATGTGAGACTAAATGTGAGAAAAGTGGGGCTGAGGGTCTTTGTGGCACAGGCCTCTGTAGCTGAATGCCACCAGTGTGATCAAAGTCATCTCTGCTAAGGACCTTCCTTTCCCAATAGCACACCCTGGGAGAATAATGCCAGCCCTGTGCTGAAGTTGCATATTGGTAAGGAAGAGCTGCATTGTGGCTGTGACACCAGGAACAGTCATGCCTCAGTCACTCCATGTTCACTTGAATTATCATCACTGGAACACTTCTAGCTCTAATTTCTACTTGGGAATTAAAATACACTTTACTAGCTTTAGTGTTGCTGTTAAGTCTAGTAGATTTAAGCTTTAGGATACATATTTCATACAAAAGCTATAGGCAAAAATCAATTTAAAAGAAGTTGCAGCTTCTGATACCCGGTCATATATCTCTGGAAAGATGGAATCAGATTACTGTATAGATACACCCCCCACTCTGCCTAAAACCCTGTGACTGCATAGGGAAGCAGCCAACCCACTGAACAAATCTAATCCAAAGCCAAGTACAGGGAATCTGGGGGATGCAGAAGGGGTGGTGGGTTTTGCCTGGCCAAGTGCTTGAAAGTGACACTAGCTACGTGATCTGCCAATTCTGCCGGGGGCAAGTTTGGGATGCAGCCCAACTTCTCAATAACCTCATGCTGTGCCAAGGAATCTCATGCATGCTGCGCAGCTAATCAACTTGCCTGGGTCCTGCCAGCTGTTCAGTCCCTGCCCACACCTCAGACTGGTAACAGGAACACCAACACTGCACCTACCAAACTTACTTCCAAAAGGGATTAGCAACTCCAGCTTTCTCCCCACAGAGGCTTTCTGTGCCAGCAGGCCAGTTCAAGGAGGGAGGGGCTGCTGAGCCTTGTTTCCTGCTGTAAAAGGAAAGTGTGCTGCATGGCAGCAAGAAAGCAGGGATGTCAGAGATGCATCCACCTTTAAAGTGCTGAATATGATGTTGGGAGATGGTTATTAGCTTGGAAATCTAGTAGAATAGTGGAGTAGAAAAGGAGCTATCAATCGGTAAAAACAGGGCTGCTGTCCTGAAGTTTTCCTGTTAAGAAGTAAGGTTTCTCCCTTGGAAACATCAGTAGCTGTCCTTAGAAAGATCAAAGCAAGTCCTAAGGCAGTCTATGTCCTCAAACCCCTCCTTCCTCCTTGCTGCTGCTGCTCATCGTTCAGCCAAGCCTACAGTTGCTGATGCCTGCCCTTCTATGTGGAGCAATTCCGACGGGACTGCCTGGGAGCACAGGCAGACAGGATGACAGCAAGCCAGGGCAAAGAGCTGGCAGTACAGGATTAGCTAGGCATGTGAATTTGTGTGGAGTGGTTCTAAGCCCCCGTACTCTCTTGGAGATTTTGTGACTCATTCATAGGTGGAGATAGGAATATACCTCCCTGCTAGCAAAAGGAAGCTGGCTTGAAAAGAGAGGTTTCCTGAAAAGAGAGTGATGACAGAGATCTCCAAGAAGGCCGAGACAAGAAGTCTAGGGTTTAGAAAAGGGGTTTGGATGAAAGAGGACTTGGAATAGGATGCTTGGGAAAAGAGTAAGTTGCAGAAAGATGAAGGAAAGAACAGGCATGAAGAGAAGGACAGAATATAGAAAGAGGACAGAGAAAGGATGTGGGGAATGTGGGAGGAGGAAGCCAGGGAAGAAGGTAGTGCTTGTGGAGGCTGGATGTGAAGGTGCACCCACGGAGTAGAGCAGCCCCACCGGTAACATGACAGCCTTGATGCCCAAATACAGAAGCCTCTCTAAAAACAACAAAAAAACCCCAACAACCCACAAAACACCGCACCAAAAACAAACCCACAGCAAAACAAGAACAAAAACCCATCACAGAAAAAAAAAACCACACCCACCCAACTCCTGAGTCAAGATATCCATCAGTAAAGACATGCCTGTTGATGAGCCATAAATAAAGGAGGTTGCTTTGCTAGGTTATTTTAAATGTCATCATTAACATCAGTTCTTAAGTGCTACTGTGAAAAGCCTAGGGTCTCCTTGCCAGGCACATAGCACCAGCTCCCTGGTCACAGAATGGACTTCAGTGTTTGTCAGTCTGTTCAGTTGCTGGTTTCTGGAGTTCCCTAAAAAAAACCAAACCAAAACACCCCACACCAAACAAACAAACAAAACCCCTAAACCAAAACAAACTCACTGGGGTTTGTTTTAAAAAGTGACAGACTGACTGGATAATTTTCCTTGTTTCACATTACATCAAGAATATACTAACATGCATTTCAAACCTCCATGCTATTAGCATTAATTGAAATCTTCTATACAGTCTGCAGTGTGTACGGGGCAAGTTCATAAGAAAAAATAGTTTATTGACTCCTGTTGTTCTGAAAACTAAGGAGGTGGAAGTGTCAGGCTAAAGTACTCAGTCTAAACGGAGCTGACATTTGCTTCACATACAAACAATATTTAAGTTCAAGTCTGTGTCTGGCTAGAAGGAGAAACAAGTGACACTTGGAAACATAGAAGGAGATGGCTTTGAAAATTTTAGACTGGGATTTTCAAAAATTATGGTGGAGACTTAGATGCACCATTCCATTAATTATAACGGCTGTCTAAATTCCCTAGTAGGCTTTGAATAACCTCAAAGTTAAATTCTTGTTATTTTTGGATATTTCCTTTACTTGACCCAGGTTTGTCCTTTCACAGTGAAGGGTGTTCTGTGCTTTCTGCTCAGAAAGAGCTCTGCAGAGACTTCACTGCCTAAGTTTGCAGTGGTCATTGTCACTACTGCCTTCTCTCCCAAACACTCATCTCAAGCCCCCTGAACACTATTTGTTTGCCATGTTGCTGACAGAGATTGTACAGATCGCTTGGGGGAGGACGGTAAATCGTAACGATATGACAAGCTGCTTTTGACAGCAGGTCCCTCTTGTCTCATTTCTGGAACCTTTTGGACTTGGTTTTGTGTGTTTTTGTGGCCTGAAATATTCTATAAATCTCTTTGAACCTTTCAGAGCCTCCCTTTGTATCTCACCCACACAGTTCTGCAATTACCTATTGGACTGGGAAGGTCCAGAGCTGACAACTCATTTTAGTCTTGCTACAGTTACTGTATCATTTCACTAGCCAGCTCCTCACTAATTTTCCATATTAAATATTTATGAAGAAAAAAAATACTTAAGCAGCTACAGAAGATACAAAAATAGCAGACACATCAAACCTTAAAATTAACACCTTTCCAACTGCAAAAACATCCCTATACTGCTGGCTTTTAAAAAAAGAATTCTTCCTCAAAGAAATGTAAACACATAAAACCATGAGAGGTCTGTGAGGCAAAGTGGTTTAGCTAGCACAGGGCAGGGACTGAGGCTTTCAGTATTTTCACTGTAATTCAGCCTCTTTGTGTCCCAGTTTTCTCCTCCATGATACAGAAATAATAACAGGGTTCATTGTCTTTGGTAAAAAACCCATGTCTCTGATGGATTTGTTTTTCCATCAAGGACAGAAAATATACTTCTTCTGGACAGTGAAAATGGGGGATGCAAACTGAAAGGTGAGTCGCTTTCAGCAGTTCTCTAGGTAAAATTAAAAATTAGGAAAGTACTTTCTCTGCTCTGAGCCTGACACTCACAAGTATTATGCACATTAAGGTTTAATGTTAACTCATACATGCCATCACAAGTTCCTGGGTCTATATTGTGCACCAATATAAGTTCATCCCATAAGCTTATTGGCATGCAACTAAAACGTACACTAGAGTTCAAGGAAGCCGAAATGGCTGAATTACCACAAAGACAGAAGCCTACCGGGCAGTAGGAAGCTCAGCAGTGTGCCAGCAGAAACAGGGATGAATAGCAAGGAAACAAGATGAGGAGAGGGAAAACAATGGCAAGTGTAGTAGTGGGAGGACCATGACAAGGATCAGAACATCATCAAGACTAGAAGTAAAGAAGGTTAGATCTAGGGTCTGCTAGTAAATTGGCAGGCCACAGAAAGGAGGGGTAAAGAGGTTAGAAAGAGCACAGAAGACATTTTATAGCTGGCTAAGAAAGTTATTGCTCTACATACAACTCTTTTGCTCCATTTCATGTTGCTCTGGGAAGGTTCACAAGGAAGAAAGGCTGCCTAGTCTTCCACATGTGATGCTGCCAAAATCCTTCTCAGACTGGGGTGGTGTATTCTCTTCCCTGAGGCTCTGGGGCAGTTCCAATTACTCAGTTTGCTCCTCACACTATGCTGGTGCTGGCCAGCAATGAAAGATACCACAAGATTGGTTTGGACTTTCAGATAGACAGCTGTTAATACAAACAAGCTCAGACCTCAGCACTACCCTTGAAGCTGCCCCTCTTTGTACTGGTTCACATCTGTAAGGGGTGAATTAGCAATGCTTCCACTCACTGCATCTCTTCAGATATCAGCACAGGGATTGTGACTGTGCATAAGATACTGCCTACACCATGCTGACTCCGGACACCAGTATAACTGCAGGGCACAGGCCTTCCCTGGACAGAGACACCAGCTTCACTTCTGGGAGCAGGGTAAGCAACCTCTGGCCAACAACCCTTGATGCTCAGCAGAGCTAATGACCGGGACACAGGGACATGCCAGCACAGTTCTAGCACAGGCTCATCCACAGCTGGAAGGAGTTCCCACACTGCATTGCCAAGCCCCTGCCCACCAGTCCCTCATGACTGTCCCACAATTGGAACAATTTGTGTTCAGCTGAAACTTTTGGGAAGGTCAAGGACGCTCCAAACAAATACATATAAATAAGAGAATGTTAGATCATTAAAGAGTGCTCTTTTTACTAGCTGTAAGATGAGGACAGAGAAAGGTAAGGATGAATCACTGTATTAATGATGCTCCTCAAATAGCAAAATCATATTCAATATCCTTAAAATAAAGCTACTTTCAGATCCACCTAAGGAGCATTTGAGAAATATTGTTATTAATATTTGCATATACATTTCAGAACCATAATTATAAGCTAATTTCATTATGCTATTTATGCCTCATCAATCTTTGAAACGGAAGAAACCTGTGGTTTACATACATTTTATTGCATATATCTTTCAAGGATGTGAATGTCAGTCATTTGAAAGTCTTATCCAACTCCATAATATTGAGTCATATATAGTAACATATGTTTTATAAATTTTTCTTCTGTATTGAGATAAGAAAATGCATGAATATAAAAATTATAAGAATGGGAATAGAAGTCCCACAAGTTTAAAAGACCAAGGTAACTGTAGAGCAATGACTCTGAAGAGTAGCAAAGGACTTCCAGGTCTAAAGAACCCAAACTGAGTGGTTGCAAAGTGCTTTCAATTGAAAATGGGAAAAACCTTGGAGGCAAGGAAAAGAATTTTGTTCCTGAACAAATACAGTGAGATGCCTATTTACAGTGGCTTCTGTGTCCTTCCTTAAAGAGTTTAATTTGTAAATAATTCTAAAATAAATACCCTAACTTAAATTTTTAAAGCTCCATGAAAATGGTACTTCTCATTTCAATTAAGACTACCATGCACCTGGATTTCCCTGGAAATGAACTGTTTTTCCAGCCAGATACTTTATCAGGGTGAACATTGCCCAGGATGTGTGGAAATCTGATATACCGGCAGGTCAAATACTCCCATGGATGTGCAGTAGCTCCTACAGGGCTACCTATACAGCCAGAAGTCCTCTACAAGCATGTGGATCAACTCAGTAGCAACTCCACTGCGCACATGTGCAACTCCTTAGCTCAAGACAAGAAATTAAATCCCTGAATACTGTTTAAAAATCAATAAAATACAAAGTATTTTAACTACAGTGCACACAAACAATATATTAATTTATAGTTCTGTGATACGCTTAAAAAAATCACCTCTGAAAGCAGAAAATAAAAAAAACCACCAGAACTTAAAAAACAATCCACAGTTCTATAGCCCAGCAAATTTTTAGATGCAGTATTATCCAAAACAAAGCTTTCCCTTTCCCCATGCAATAAATAACCCAAAGTTGTCACCCCTGCATCTGAGGTCTGCTTATCTCAGAGGTTTTAAATATATGAAAAATCGCTACGTGAAGAATTAAAGCAGTGATGCCATTTTGGCTAAGGGTTGTGAGGGTATAGATAAAATAGCACTGGCTTCTACAGATTGAGTGTTTTGGGACTTGCCAAGCTGTAAGAAGGTTAATCCAGGAGAGGCACTGAAGAAGCTTGAGCTCTCAGAGAAGTAGACTTCCAAACAGCTCTTTGTGAGCAGAGTTGAGCCAATGGCTAATGATATACCAATCACTTGTGCCGGATGACATCAACATTTTGGCTACTAAACAGCTCAAGGAACAGAACCTGTTTCTGGCAGGGAGGTTCGAAGGAGGCAGGAGACACCACCAGGATGAAACCAATCACCTTCAGGATTTTAACCCAAAGCTTGCTATGCAGTTTTCAAAATGCTGGGATCTGCACTTCACACTGGCATGCTTCTGGAAAGACCTATGTCCCCTGCTGAGATGATATTCTTCTCTTCAAGCAATGCTGGTCCTCAGTTCTGTCTGAGAGTGCTCTGGCAGCTGGTGGGATAGGGAAGTTTTAAGCCCTCCTCTGCTGCAGCAATCCTTCTTCATGGTACATATTTTAGATATTACTCTGAAATAAAAGCAGCTGAAAAATCTCCCTTTTCACAGGACAGTGGTGTAAAGCTTTTGCTGTTAATTGCTTTTTCTTAAATGGAATGGTGTTGGCTGGAAATCCCCTGAACTTGAGAGTCAGCTTGCTTTGCCAGAGGAGTAATTTAGAGCAAGAAACATGCCCAAACAGCTCATACACTCTCCAGGGGATGCCTGGGTTGTATTACCTGGATAAAAGGGGAGCATGACCACTATGAATCCCTGTGACCACAAGCACCTTCTCTTGCTTTTAAAAGCTCAGTCTCCTAAAACCTAAATGCACAGATCAGATGTTCAAATCCTAGTCAAGGTGTTCTGCAAATCCGTGATGAGCATGGTGATGGCAGGAACAGGATCACTTGTTAGTCTTAGAGTGGCTAGCAAAAGGGAACAAAAGTTCCTTCCAAGGCTGTGATCCTGAGTACTTGCAGCAGTTTGCAGTTGTGCAAGGGTCAAACCCCAGCCTCTCTGTGCAGCTCCACCCTGGTACTAGTTCTTTGTCCAGCACCATTTCCACAGGTGTAAGACAGGGAAATTCAGATCCTGCATTTCTCAGGCTCCAGGACCCACCAACCCAGGGATACTTCAGCATTTAATGAGCTGCCTTCTCCTTTGACAGGCATGTCTCCAGACAGGACAGTTTTGACTAGAGCAAATGTATTCTACATATGTTACCGATTAGGATCCACCCTGCTGTCCCAATATACTCCCTGCATTGCTTTATGCAGTGTTACTCAGGGTCAGCTTCTAGATCCACACGTAACATAACATAATTATCAATGACAGGGCACAAAGTCCCAGAGTAACACAGAAAGGGAGGCCCATGCTGCTCAGATCAGATGTCAGACAGCTGTTCGCCTGTCACCTAGGTGACACGAAAATAACATGTCAAGTTTCTGCCTGTTGCAGAGTTTTGACTTTATCTTGCTAAATTGTTTGTTCTTCCTTTAATAGCCAGCATAGCCAGAGGGCCAAGATAGCCACAAGGCATTTCCAAGAGATGTGTCTGTGTTACCATCACCCTGACGCTCAGAGCTTGCTGGCATGCCAAGGAGTGTGTGAAACCTGAAGATGCTCTGGGATATGGCAGCCAGTTAAAACAAAAAACAATGGGCGAGCTGCTATGGGTCAGTGCCAGTGCTGATGGATATGCTGAAAGAGACTGTGGGCTTCCTCATTTCCTGCAGATACACAGAGAGTTAAGGCTCAAACATTCCTTGTGGGAGAAGGAAGCCCTCATCCTCCAGGTAAGGCTGGGACCCCTCTCCCACTGAAACCATGGGCAGTTGAGCATCTAAAATTCTTTAGAGATGTTGGGGTGCAACCTTTTCTGCCACACACTGAGTACCCTCCATCCCTGCTGCCTGCTTTGGCAGCAGTACCTGCAGTTGTTTTAGTGGGTTGGCTTTTCCCTTCTGATTTTGAAGTGTGTTGCCAGATGTCTGCTGAGAGAGGCTGACCCATCCACAAAGGTCAAACTTTACCTAAGCTTTCATGGGCTGAATTCATCCTGAGAAAGGGCTACTTGTCAGCTGACAAGCAGGGAATATTCACTGCAGGCACATTTATATTAGCCCCAGGTGATCCAGCACAGCCTGGGTACTGCATTAAGCTGCATCCGCTATATGTTGCTTGAAAGAAACCATGTATTACATAACCTGTAACATACATGCACTTGCCTTCTCAATTTCTATCCCATAGATGGGAAATCTGAGGCATCGAACAATTCTGAGACTTGCCTTAGGTCCTCCAGAGACACACCTCCCTTTGCAGGCTCCTGCCCTGCCCTATACATTGCCAGTGCTACCTCCACCAACTACACACACCAAAGCCGGAAACCACAGGAGTTCTGTCGAAATACAAGTGCTAAAAATGAAGTGAACCCATCCCAGAGGAGAAGGGGCCAAGGCCAGCCTGCAGAATGAGTTCAAAGGAGTTATCGTGGGGAGGATTAACACAAGGGACTGAAGCAGGTGATCTGACTCCAACTGAGCTACAGAGCTAGCCAACCCCACTCTACAGCAGATTTTCCCTTTCTTTTCTGTGCAGTGGTGCTCAGCTGCTCCTACATTTTGCAGATGCACTCAGCTGAGACTCGTCCCAGAGCCTTGCATTCAAAGCACATAAAAGCTTATGCCTCCCCCTGTGCCCATGTGTCACAACAGTGTCAGCCCATGTCACCGATCAGAAGTGAACTTCAACAGGGCTATTGCACAGCCCCCCAGCACAGTTCTGAAAGAAGGCTTAAAAACATGACTGCACGAGGCACTTCCACAGGAAAGCAAAGATTCAGTTCAGGCTTTATAGCTTGGTGTATGCTATATTTCGCCTGTAAACAGGGTTCTTGAAAGAGTG